>NC_091467.1:16209560-16389560 GCF_027789765.1 Dendropsophus ebraccatus | reverse complement strand
GTCAGAGAAGGTCTTCCTTGCACTATAGATAGATAAATCGCTATAGATCTATCTATCTATCTATCTATCTATCTATCTATCTATCTTGCAAGGAGAAAAAAAAAAGATTGGATGCTGCAGCAAAAAAAATAATAAAATAAATATATATATTTATTTTTTGCTGCAGCATTCCATCTTTTTTTCACAAGCACACACACACACACACACACATATACACAGTGGTGCCTTGAATTACGAGATTATAATCCGTTCCGGGACAGCGCTTGTAATCCAAATCCACTCTTAAACCAAAGCAAATTTTTCCATAAGAAACCATTGATATGCAGACAATTGGTTCCACACCCCAAAATAATGATTTTATATTCTGAATAACATGTAAAACAAATGAAACAAACACTTGTAAACAGCAGAATATGCCATATTATTATAAGTTACTGTACAGTATAGCAATCAGCATGTGGAGTATAATGTATAGTAAGGGCATAAACCTGGAAGAACAGCAGCAGTTTGTAGATACAGGATGGAACTGCAGATCCCCATAATGCAGTAGTGTAGTACAACATGCTAGAATAGAGAAGCAGGGTTGCAGGTCTGTGTGGTCACATGACAGCAATGGAGAAGGGGTGTGTGTTCAGCATGGACCAATCAGGACTGACAGAGACTGCAAGGAGCATGAAGGAGTGAGCAGGGCAGATGTGGGCACAGTATAGCAGCACTTTGTCTTGGTAGAGAGGTAACGGCTATGGAGAGATTACCTCCACAGTCCTGTCCCCTGATGCAAGCCCCAGCCTGAAGTGGATCTGCTATGATTTGACTTCCTGGGTCTCAGTACAGGGCTGTAGACCCCGCTATGCAGGCCATGCACCTCCCCCACTCCATTCCCACCCAGTACAGGGAGCTCTTACACCAAATCAATGCTCTTAAACCAAGTCACAATTTTAATAAAACTGTGCGCTCTTAAACCAAAACGCTCTTAAACCAAGGTACCACTGTGTGTATGTATGTCTGTGTGTGTGTGTGTGTATATATATATATATATATATATATATATATATATATATATACATATTTTTTTTTTTGCTGCAGCATTGCATCTTTTTTCTTCTTTGTTTCCTATGTGACTTTCCTTTTTATTAATATTGCAGTCCGGAGATACCGCTGTGTATTCCTAAGGCCTTTTGTCAGAATAGAAGCGGCTGTCACTTCTTATTGTAGAAACGGTGGATTTGCAGTCTCTGTGATTAGATGCTTATTATACCATTCAAAGTAGAACCAAAGGGAAAAAAAAAGAATATATTTAAGACCGTGTTAGACGCTCATTGTTATGTTCTTCACAGAATCTTATTATAGGGATTAGCAGGAGAAAAGTTTTGTTTTTATTGTGCTTACATGCGCCAAAGATAATCTAGACCGGTTCCCGATGTGAGAATATTTCAAGTTTTATTTAAAGACGACACATTGCAATAGTGAATGAGAAGAAATTGGGTCTAAATGGCCAGGGAGGCTTGTTCAGGTCAATAGGGGTGAGCTGCAATACCAGTCCCAACCTATAGAGGGGGTGCCATGTTTTGTTTTTTTCTTCCCAATATTTAGTTTGTACATTGGAAAAGCTCCCAATATATAAACCAAATGTGCCTCTAAGGCTTCATTGCTGGACAAAGGCAACAAAAAAGTCCTTGTGGCCTCTATTTGGCTTTTCTATAGAAGTGTATGGCTAGAGAAAGTTATGGAATAAAATAATAGTCTTCACTTCTGCATATGTATGTTTAACATGTTTCTGCGAAAGTAAGACCTAGCCTGAAAATAAGCCCAAGTTATAGTCTGCTGACCAGATCCCTGACACTGGGTGCTGAGCATCAACCAATCAGGGCCAGACTTGTTATGCTCCGCCTCCACCTGCTCAACACAAGCTGCAGGGGAAGCAAGAGGGGCAAGAAGATGCACAATGGGGGGGGGGGGGGGGGGGGGGAGGGTATACAGTATGGGGGAACAACTACGGGGGGGGAGAGGTATACAGTACGGGGACTACCTGCAGAGGGTGGTGTTTACAGTATGGGAGAACAACTACAGAGGGGGAGGGAGGTATACAGTATGGGAGAACAAGTTCAGAGAGGAGGGAGGTATACAGTATGGGGGAACAACTACAGAGGGGGGAGGGAGGTATACAGTATGGGGGGAAAAACTACTGAGGGGAGGGAGGTTTACAGTATGGGGGAACAACTACAGAGGGGGGAGGGAGGTATACAGTATGGGGGAACAACTACAGAGGGGGGATAGAGGTATACAGTATGGGGGAACAACTACAGAGGGGGAGGGAGGTATACAGTATGGGGGGAAAAACAACTGAGGGGAGGGAGGTATACAGTATGGGGGAACAACTACAGACGGGGGAGGGAGGTATACAGTATGGGGGAACAACTAAAGAGGGGGGAGAGGTATACAGTATGGGGGAACAACTACAGAGGGGGAGGGAGGTATACAGTATGGAGGAACAACTACAGAGGGGGGAGGGAGGTATACAGTATGGGGGGAAAAACAACTGAGGGGAGGGAGGTATACAGTATGGGGGAACAACTACAGACGGGGGAGGGAGGTATACAGTATGGGGGAACAACTAAAGAGGGGGGAGAGGTATACAGTATGGAGGAACAACTACAGAGGGGGGAGGGAGGTATACAGTATGGGAGAACAAGTACAGAGGGGGAAGGGAGGTATACAGTATGGGGGAACAACTACAGAGGGGGAGGGAGGTATACAGTATGGAGGAACAACTACAGAGGGGGGAGGGAGGTATACAGTATGGAGGAACAACTACAGAGGGGGGGGGGAGGTATACAGTATGGGAGAACAAGTACAGAGGGGGAAGGGAGGTATACAGTATGGGGGAACAACTACAGAGGGGGGAGGGAGGTATACAGTATGGGGGGAAAAAACTACTGAGGGGAGGGAGGTATACAGTATGGGAGAAAAATTACAGAGGTTGAGGGAGGTATACAGTATGGGGGAACAACTCCAGAGGGGGAGGGAGACTCCTAACAGCAGTGGGATATACAGTTTGGCAGCTAACTACTGTATAGAATGGGGCTACAGTATAGGGGCCTTCCATGTTTCTCACAAAATAAAATGTACCCCAAATAAAATCCCTAGCCCTTTTTTCAGAGAAAAAAAGAGACCCAGTCTTATTTTTAGAGTAACACAGTAGGTTCCATTGTACGGCATCCATCCCTGTCCTCCATCGAAGGGTTTGTACCACCATTAAAGGTTACCACTATTCCCAGGATAATGGATGATGATGGGTCCGGCTGCTGCGACTGCCCATAATCTTGAAAATGGGAACAAAATCTGCATGTAACCAATGTGATTTTGTTGCACAATGTCCACTTTGTGTAGTGTGCCGTTTTTATAAAGGGATATACAGAATAAAAAAAAAAAACTTGGCCGCTCTCTTCCTTAAACAGCCCCACTCTTATCAGTTTGTGTGGGTTTTGCAGCTTGGTTCCATTGATAGTGAATAATACCACACGTGACCTGAGGACAGGTGTGGCACAGGTGTGTTTTTCTAATGCCGCATAGCCCCTTTAAAAGCTTATGGACTTTGTCTTGCAGTTCTGGGCTTTGGGTACCAGAATGTGTAGAGATGAGCGTAACTCCAGCTTGCTTGTCCAGCATTTGATCATCGGTGGCTGAAGAAGTTGGATGTCGCCCTAGGGAATCCTGGAAAACATGAATAAAGCCTATGGCCTATAGCTGTATCCATGTTTTGTAGGGCGGCATCCAACTTCTTCAGCCACTGGTATTCAAGTGCTGAACGATGGAGTTGTGTTCATCTCTAGTAGTTACCTTTGCACCTTCACAATTCCCGGTTTTGCTTTCACAGACAAGAATATGGGGAAATGTGGGTAGAAAAATCCATGGTACCCTTGTGTTGCACACCACACAGTTAGGACACGTGCACACAACAGAATCCCAGCAGAAAACCTGTCGCAGATTCCACAGCTCTCACCCACCCGTGGACTCTGCGTGGCTGCGTGCATTTCCCGTCGGGCGGATTCTTCTGTCCGTCCAAAGAATGAACCTGTTCATTCTCTGGACAGATGGCGGAATCTTCCTGTGCATAGAATGGAGTCTATGGCACGGGCAGAAATGCACACGGCCGCCAGAGTCCGTTGGGATTCCGTAGTGTGCACGTACCCTAAAGGGAATTGTCAAGACTTATAAAAACATAGCCACCTTATTCCAGAAACAGCACCCCTCTTGTCCTCAGTTTGGGTGTAGTTTTGCAGCTCATTTCCATTTAAATGAATTGAGCAAAATTGTAATACTACACACGACCTGAGGACGGGGTGGTGCTGTTTATACAAGAAAGTATCTGTGCCTTTTCTAATCCTGGATAACCCACCTATGGCAGCTCCATTGATGGTGTATGTTCGTCCAAGCTAAAGGGTGAATTGGCAGGTTGCATTATATCTCCGGCTCGCTTAGGGAAGGGATTTTGTATTTGTTCCCCCCCCCCCCCTTTGCATAAGGCAGTAAACAGTTTATTATTTGTATCTATCTACTCTTGGCCGATAAGTCTGGAACATCATATGAAATCATTACGATAGGCATCTCGGACAAGGAAATTTATGACACCGGCTCAAAGTCGATTTTCTTTTTTGCCTTTTTTATTTTAATCCTTCAGGCTGCTTATCTGCATTGAGCAAATTCTAATGTAATCAGTCACTTTTTGGCTTTCTTTTTATCTAGGGATTGTACAGTCGTTCCGAGAGGGGAGAATTCTTGATGAGGTGAGTCGGATATTAAATATCCTTGTGGAGAATGTTAGATTATCATCTTGACACGGAGTATTATTGCCTCGGCGGTCTTTGTTCGCTAGAGCCGCAATTTCTCTACCTGCGCTCATTGACCCTCACCTCTTACCCGCGCGTCTTGGCCGTTTCTTGAGGGATCTTTTTACATCTACGGCATGCAGCCTCTTGATGATGAAGATGAATGTGTTTTAAAGGGGTTATCCCAAGATCAGAAGTTACCCCCTTATCCACAGGATAGGCAGTAACTAGCTGATCAGTGGGCGTCCATCGCGGGGTCACACATCCATTCATTCTCTGTGGGGCCTCCAAACGAGTTCAGCGCTCAGCAGTGACTTTCGGATAACCCTTTAAAGTTTTAGAGGCCTAATGCCTTGTATTGTTGCCTCGTTCATTGTACCACCCAGTGTCTGTGCCCCCCTCATGTCCATGGTTTGGAGGGAGACTTAAAAGACTCCACTTATATTATTATTCATTTTTTATTCTATCGCCATTATTGCAGCTTGTACTCTATGATCGCATCTAAAATTAGATCTTTTTTTTTTTTTTTTTACTTCAATAGGAATGATTTCTTATCCTTGCATATTTAATATCCTTTATATAAATAGCCAGACAGATGTTCTGATGTTTGCTCCCTGCAAGACGGACTCCCAGTTGCTAAGGTTTTGTGTAAATTCTACTTAAAGGGGAACTATCAGCAGGTTAGACTAATCTAACTGCTGATATGTCCCTATTGCACAGGAGACGCCAAGGATGAAGTTATGTCTCATACCTTCATCCTTAACGCCATTCCGGTGCAGCTTGTCATTTGTTCCAAGGTCCGGTGAGACCGTTTGGAGCACTGGGGCACCGTTAGGAGCACTGCCTGTCTTCATAACACCGTTAAAGCCCGTCTCTTTCTAATGATGATGAAAGGAGCAGGCCGGCCGGATTGCCACTAGGAGCGGAGCAGTGCCTTACCGGACCATGGAACAAACTACTAATTGGACCAGAATGGCGCTGAGGTTGACGATAAGACACATACGTTCCTCTACGACGTCTCCTGCAAAATAAGGAGCTATCAGCAGGTTAGGTTCGTCTAATCCAGTGATTTTCAACCAGTGTGACACATGGTCGGGTGTGCCGCGGGGAAAGTTCCCCAAACTATGGTGCCCCTGTGTTTTGTTCCCCGGCAATGCGCAGCGATCAGTGGCGGATTATAATGTGGGCGGTTGCGTGGTGCGCTGCGGTGGGCCGTGATGCACGCATCCAATCAACGTGTGCGCTACAGCCCGTCGCAACGCACCACACTCCCGGTCTCCGCTGTTTGGAGGAGCATGTCCGGGCCGTACGGGCGGCCAGTAGGTGAGGCGGACAGCAGCGGCGACCATCTCGGAGGAGGTGAGGAGGAAGGGGGGGAGAGAAACAGCGGAGAAAAGCAGGGGGGAGAGAAGCATGGGGGAGAGAAGCATGGGGGAGAGAAGCATGGGGGAGAGAAGCAGGGAGAAGCATGGGGGAGAGAAGCATGGGGGAGAGAAGCATGGGGGAGAGAAGCATGGGGGAGAGAAGCATGGGGGAGAGAAGCATGGGGGAGAGAAGCACGGGAGAGAGAAGCACATGAGAGTAGCAGGGGGGAGATGTATGGTGAAGAGAAGCACAGGAGAGAAGCAGGAGGGAGAGAAGCACAGTGGAGAGAAGCAGGAGGGAGAAGTATGGTGGAGAGAAGCAGGAGGGAGAAGTATGGTGGAGAGAAGCACAGGGGGGAGAAGAAAACAGGCCCATGTTTCACACTGAGTGAATATAAATACATTTAGAATCTATATTATTAACTATATGTATAATATGTACTGTTTTAGTGTCATTTTGTGTGGTTGGTGGTGTGCCCCGGGATTTTTTAAGTATAAAAAGTGTGCCGCGGCTCAAAAAAGGTTGAAAATCACTGGTCTAAGCCATGGGTATCCAAACTGCGGCCCTCCAACTGTTGCGAAACTACAACTCCCATCATGCCTGGGCAGCTAAAGCTTTGGATTTGGCTGTCCAGGCATGATGGGAAATGTAGTTTTGCAACAGCTGGAGGGCTGCAGTTTGGAGACCCATGGTCTAACCTGCTGACAGTTCCCCTTTAAATTGAACGTCTAGGATGTTAACATTGATGGCCCATTCTTAGCAGTGTTTTGGGGTTGTACTTTGAGCTAGAAAAGTTTGGGACCTATAGCAAACTTTTGGATATTCCCTTCCCTTTAGAACATGCTGATATGTCACTATCGGGCACGGGCGATGAGGATGGGGGTACGTTTCTTTGCTTCATCCTCTGCTCCATTACCATGCTATTAGGAGTTTTATCCATATGCTAATGAGGCATTTTGGTGCACTGGGGGTGGAACTTATCGATGAATATCAGCAGAGTGGGGGCGGATTGGTGCACTAAGGGTGGCAACCACCCCCAGGGTGCTGAAACGCCTAATTAGCACAGAAACAGCGCAGAGGATTAATGTAAGAAACATCCCCTCCTTCTCAGTTCCCCGTGTGCAATAAGGACATATCGGCTGGTTAGCTACTTCTATTGATCACTATTGACCACAGCTTCCAAGGGGTTAAATTGTCAGGATCAGAGTTATCTGTTCCATTATTCCCTGGGCACCTCAGCTGAGCTGGAGGGCCGATCGCTGTTTTTTACCTTTTGTGGTGGAGGCAGGCACAGCTCCTATATCTATAGCATTCAGTGGACATACAGTTCTGTCTATTTGCAGTAAGGGGTTACTGTGCCCTAAAATGGGAATAATATGGAGTAGCTTTAGCTTTGGCTGTCCAGGCATGATGGGAATTGTAGTATTGCAACAGCTGGAGAGCTGTGAGTTTGAATTAGAGGAAGAAATCAATGTTTCCAGCAGGTGATAGTGTTATAGCTGTGATTGGTAGAGGACACCTGTCCATCAAATTCGTAAGGACATGGGAGGACATCAATAAAGTTCTCATCCGTGCAGGAGATTTCGCACTCTCTCCTTCTGAATGTAGAGTATAAAATTACCATTTCTCTCCCGGTGAAGGCATCTCTGGAGCTGTCACTTTTCTCATCTTTCGGAGACAAATGAGCATCTTGTTCCAATTAGAGATGTAACCGTTTCGTTTTGTCTTCATTTTTAATCCAAGCTCCCATTGTGCTATATTCTCCCTGCACATTAATGAGTCTGAGAAGGATCTGGACACTTTTTTTCCTCTCCGCCAGCCTGAACTTATCTGATTTCAAAGTTTTCTTTCCCATCAACCAAACCCTAATGAATGTCTAATCGCAGCAGCCGGACAATGCATTAACATGAGGTCCGGAGGTAGCACCAGCCGGCTGATTCTTATTCTGAGAGCCGTGCCCTGCAAGTTGACTGTTGGCACAATCCGCTGTCTGAGGATAGACAAGCTGTCTTTCAGCTTGAAGATAATTGTTTCCCATTGCCTAGTGAATGTATTGCAAGGTATTCAATTAGATAACCTCTCTCCATCGCGGCCGTCTACACTGCAGAGCTCCGCTGTGTGCTTCTCAGCAACATGCTATGTGCTTAGTCACAAAGTAGTCTTGAGTATGCTTCCCTTTAATCTCTTCGTGTGTATTGTACTTGTATAAAGGTATTTTTAATTTCAGTCTTTTGAGTAATAAAGGGCCCCATACACCTCTTTCCTGTTTTCACTCCGTCCTTCCCTTAGAAAAGAACGTCCGGCATAGCTGAGCATTCCTGTGGGATTCCTGACAAATTCCTGATGCTTATCCGGAAATCATTTGGAATTCCGGACGCAACAACTTTTATGGGACACTGACACCCTTGTCGAGAAATACGGCACAGATGCCTCATGGGGTATTCGGAATACCTGCTGGCTCTGGATACGTATTCGGGAAGTGTCCATAATTTCTGAGGCACTGCTTGCCAGATCGGGCCAGTGCCAGGTGCTAACACTGGCCTTTTAACTGTATGCACTCCCAATAGGGAGCACATGCACTTAAATGTGGAGCTGTGTTTGACAATATACCTTACCAGAAGACGAGAAGCCAGTCGGAACAGATCACCACTGCGGCTTGGTATAGTCTCCCCCCCCCCCCCCCCCCCCGTTTCCTTGAAGCCTCCTGATCAGTGTTTCCTGACCGTAAAGACGGCTAAGGACATATGAAGAGGGCCTAAGACAGTTAGTAATATTACCTTTGCCTATTAATAGATTAAGACTTACTAGTCAGACTAAGGCTAGTTACACATCTGTATCAAAGTTCTATCACAAATTCCACTAACCATCTGTAAACCGAGCCGACCGTCCTACTGCATGATGGACTCTAATGGGGTCTGTTGGTGTCTGTCATGGATTGTAACCAATTTTTGCAATTATATTCATTTAGAAATATTGTCTCTTTCTCCTGATATGCTGTTTTTTTCCCTCCCATTGTTAACAACTAGAGATGAGCGAACCGGGTTCGGGTTCGAGTCGATCCGAACCCGATCGTTCGGTATTTGATTAGCGGGGGCTGCTGAACTTGGATGAAGCTCTAAGGTTGTCTGGAAAACATGGATACAGCCAATGACTATATCCATGATTTCCACATAGCCTTAGGGCTTCATCCAAGTTCAGCAGCCACCACTAATCAAATGCCGAAAGTTCGGGTTCAGATGGACTCCAGCATGCTCCAGGTTCGCTCATCTCTATTAACAACTCATTTCCTAGATTACTGACCACCACTCTGCTCTAAAAGCAGTGGTCTGGCTGGTGTGTAGATAGATAGATAGATAGATGTATACAGATACAGTGTATATAACCTGTATAATATGTTTACTAAAGCTGTATATGGACCAGCCGTTTACGTGGTTTGTGCTAGTAGTGGTCCAGGAGTGACATGAATGCACACAGGATTAGTAGGAACAGTAATACCATGGACGTTGGGTGTAGTAGTAGTTAGCAGAATATTATAATAAGTTTAAAGCTAGATAAGGAGGAAGTGTATAAACCTTTGTGCATGTAGCTGATTTCTTCAGGGAATATGTACCAGCCTGTGTGTCTCTCCTTTCGGCATTTACAAATCCACATATGTCCCTCTTATCTTGTTTCAGTACGACTTTGAAGTGAAAGGAGACGTGATCAATGGAAGAAATCATAGAGGTCCCAGAAGATCAAGACTAGGATCAGATGGACTGGTACGTTTCATCTGCGCTATTTATCGTGCAGCCGCTGGTGATGGCCATAGAATACACATGATTCACTCGCACTAGCCGGTCGCCGGCAATACACATCTGCTGAATGCTCAGCCTCAAAGCATCTCGGCGCTCTCATCTGTTTCTGATTAATAAGTGAGCGGAGGGTCTATGCATCAGGTAGTTTTGTTGCTAGATTTTTTTTTTTTTATGTAAATGCAAAGTAATGGATAATCTAGGAGAGTACAGTATGGGATTTATGGAAGAGAACCGGGTCTGCACAGTATGACACTGTTCTGTAGGTGTAGAACCTGTCACATTGTTTGAGGACCCATTCTGCTGATCACAGGTTATGGTCAGTGACAAAGCAATTAAAATATATCCTTAACAGCTCCTATTTAAAGTGTCACCATCTCTTTAATAAAAAGAAAAAAAAATTCTGATCTGTCATAGAGACACATCAAAAGTTTTTTTAAGTTGTAATCTGGGTGCTCAGATGCCCAACTGTCTAATTCCGTCTCACTACTCATTGCATAAAAAGGGCTCCACAGTCCTACGGCAGCGAGGCGAAGAGAGAAGCCCTTAGCCGAGTACTTTTCGTTGGGGGCCTTTAGCACCCAAACCTTCACCGATCCAACCTTTTGACTGTCTTAGAGTAGGTTCACACTGTTTTCCTATCCATTGCACTGCTTCTGTTTCAGTACATTTAACTTACAGAAAAACAAGGCCAACCACATTTAGGGTGGGTTCACACTGAGAAATTCTGGCGGATAAATTCCGCGGAATTCTGTCACCTGTATGCGCTCACGGCCGTGCGCCTCTCCTCCCGTGCCATAGACACCATTCTATGCACGACCAGATTCTGCATTCCGCCGAAGGACTTGACACGTCAATAATTTCAGCGGAATCAGCCGACCCATAGAATGGTGTCTATGGAGCCGGCGGAAAGGCGCGCGGCCGTGCGCGTACAGCCGACGGAATTCCACGGAATTTATCCGCAAGAATTCCTCAGTGTGAACCCACCCTTAAAGGAGAAGTCCAGAGAAAATTTTTATTAAAGTATTATATTTCCCTCCCAAAAGTTATACAAATCCCCAATATACACTTATTACGGGAAATGTACATAAAGTGCTTTTTTCCCTGCGCTTACTACTGCATCAGGGCTTCACTTCCTGGATAACATGGTGATGTCACTTCCTGGACAAAATGGTGATGTCACAACCCGACTCCCAGAGCTGTGTGGGCTGTAGCTGCTGGAGAGGATGATGGTAGAGGGATGCTCAGTGTTCCTCCAGTGCCCTGTGTCCCTCAGTGTCCCCCTGCCATCATCCTCTCCAGCAGCCACCGCCCGCACAGCTCTGGGAGTCATGACATCCCCATTTTATCCAGGAAGTGACATCACTATGTTATCCAGGAAATGACATCACCATGTTATCCGGGAAGTGACATCATCATGTTATCCAGTAAGTGACATCACCATGTTATCCAGGAAGTGACATCATCATGTTATCCAGTAAGTGACATCACCATGTTATCCAGGAAGTGAAGCCTTGATGCAGTAATAAGTGCAGGGAAAAAAGCACTTTATAAGCATTTCCCTTAATAATTGTATAATAGAGATCTGTATAACTTTTGGGGGGCAATACAATACTTTAATAAAATTTTCGCCGGACTTCTCCTTTAAGCCGCAGCCAGAGAGATCTGACTGCGGCTTATCTCTCCCAGGAACAAAAGAGTTGTATGGTGCTTTTCCATCCCTATCTCCACCTACATAATTTGTCAGGTGTTGTTCGTGAGAGCCCACACCCCTTACACTGAACCCATTGCTTGCAGTACGGCCGACAAAAGTATAAGGTGTATGGGTAGCTAAAATACATTAGCCTACTACTACTTCTACTATGTGTTGTTCCATCGTATGTGATACAACAAAGCAAGAGCCTTACAGTCTATACTGTTCCAATCCATTAAAAGCTGCAGTGTGACACTGGTGTAAACACAGACTTACCCAAACACTTGTTACTCTACAATAGCAGCATACATAGGTCTCCTTCTTCCTTGTGACTGTAAAAAGCCGCTTTTTTTTTTTTTCCTTTTTCTTTTTTGGGGAGATCACATGACTTTTAAACTAGATTGTGGCGCTCACAGGCTGTCAGAGAACAGGCGATAACTTCCAGGCTGAAAGTAGGATGAGGATTCGGTTTCTGTCTGGCACATCTCTCCATTATTCATGAACCACGTTGTAAATGCAATCTGTATTTTTTACCTAGTACAATGATCCTCTAGATGCACTTAATGTGGTTGCAAATAGCCCCTCGGCTCCTGGTGACATTTCACAAGGCTCTCAACCTCTGCTCTTCCTCATTAGGACGTGACCAGGTTCCTCAATGCGGCTTCCCCCTTAATTATGCGCAGAGGAGGACAGCTGAGTACATGGCGGGGACGGCGGGGGGATTGGGATCGTATTATCACATGCTGCTGACTTAAGTAATAGAGGGGAAAAAAATAGAGGAGCCTAATATTTGAGTAAACCCCATAATTACTTGTAATTACCAATGCCGAGTGTACTTAACGTCTTTCCCGCTATCAGAGGCGCTGAGTCGCTGTCAGCAAGACGCTAGAATATAGGAAGGGAAAAATACGCTTCATTGTGCCACACATCGTAGGCGCCAGACAAGTCTGCGTAGAACACGTCCTCCTCCCGTTCTGATCTTAAGACTGAAGACGTAACTTCTGCAGTCTCGGACCTCACTGTTGAGTTGCAGCCTGAATGGTTAAGTGGATGGGAGCTTGGAATTGTTTCAAGGGGTATTCCACTCAAACTTTTGATATGTTGCTGCCCATGATAAAACCAACAATTCCTTCCATACCTGTTATTATCTATTCAGACTCCTTCCCCCAGTTCTTAGATGCTGCTTTCTGCTAAAAACACAAACATCTGTGTGTGAGCTTTTCTCTCGGTCTCCCCCCTCCCTCTGAGACGGCTGATGTAAACAAGTCCCTGACTGACTTTATCTGCAACTTTGTAGCTTCTTTTTGATGCTGGGAGGGTTATTCTGAGGTCAGGTTGCTTAAGAATTCACTGTGATTATCCATCCCAGCATTACAAAGAAGTTACAATGTTGCAGATAATAGACTGAATAGATAATAAGTATAGAAGGAATTGTTAGTCTCTCTATGGTCAGCAACATATGAAAAGTTTTACGTTTGAGTGGAAAATCCCTTTAAATGGGTAGTCCAGGATTAGAAAAACTTAGCTGCTTTCTTCAAAAAACAGCACCACGCCTGTCGACAGGTTGTAAGCAGGGCTGTGGAGTCGCAGTCGGAACTAGTTTTGGCTGGAGTCGGGAAAAAATGTACCGACTCCGACTCCAGCTTTAAAAAAAAAAATCTTAGAACAATTTAAAATTGAGTTTTGATATGAATTTTTCATCAATATGTATTATATGTATTATTATATGTATTAATACATATGTATATGTATTATTATATGTATCAATATGTATTATGAGCACTAATAGATCACTGGCCCTATTACATAAGGTTGGTCGAGGAAAAGTTGTCGGTCACTATTTGGAAGTTTGTTTCTGAGCTTGAAGAGTCCATTGTGTGTGGGGGGGGGGGGGGGAGGGGAGATCTGTGCTGTTCTCTTTCTGGATGCTGGATGATTGAATATGAGCAGCAGTGTAATATAAAGATATCCTGTGTAATATAGAGGAGGAGGAGAAGACATAAGTAGTGTAGCAGTAAGCTCTGTCCTCAGTCTGGTGCTTTTCTTAAGTGTTCTATAGCTGCATCTGTGTGTGTGTGTGTGTGTGTGTGTGTGTGTATATATATATGATATGGCTGCAGCTGTGTGTGTGTGTGTGTGTGTGTGTGTGTGTGTGCGCGCGCGCGCTATGGCTGCAGCAGGCTGTGTGTATGTGTGTGTGCTATGGCTGCAGCTGTGTGTGTGTGTGTGTGTGTGTGTGCTATGGCTGCAGCTGTGTGTGTGTGCTATGGCTGCAGCAGGCTGTGTGCGTGTGTGTATGCTATGGCTGCAGGTGTGTGTGTGAGCGCGCGCTATGGCTGCAGCAGTCTGTGTGTGTTCTATTGCTGCAACAGGCTGTGTGTGTGTGCGTGTGTGTATGCTATGGCTGCAGGTGTGTGTGTGTGTGTGTGTGTGTGTGTGTGTGTGTGTGAGCACGCGCTATGGCTGCAGCAGGCTGTGTGTGTTCTATGGCTGCAGCAGGCTATGTGTGTGTGTGTGTGCTATGGCTGCAGCAGGCTATGTGTGTGTGTGCTATGGCTGCAGCAGGCTATGTGTGTGTGTGCGCTATGGCGTTCCCCCCCTACTAACAGTGACCCTTCTATATCACTATGTGTGACTTCTCTATATCACTATGTGTAACCCCCTCTCTATCACTGTGTGACCTCTCTCTATCACTGTGTGACCTCTCTCTATCACTGTGTGACCTCTCTATCACTGTGTGACCTCTCTATATCACTATGTGTGACCTCTCTATATCACTATGTGTGACCTATCTATATCACTGTGTGACCTCTCTATATCACTATGTGTGACCTCTCTATATCACTGTGTGTGACCTCTCTCTATCACTGTGTGACCTCTCTCTATCACTGTGTGACCTCTCTCTATATCACTATGTGTGACCTCTCTATATCACTGTGTGTGACCCCTCTCTATATCACTATGTGTGACCCCTCTCTATATCACTATGTGTGACCCCTCTCTATATCACTATGTGTGACCCCTCTATATCACTATGTGTGACCCCTCTCTATATCACTATGTGTGACCCCTCTCTATATCACTATGTGTGACCCCTCTCTATATCACTATGGCTGACCTCTACATTACAGGTATCTGGCATTGTTAGCAGTGTTTCTTTAAGTCTGGTGAATATTTAGTTAGAATCCTAGAAGACTGTCAGCAGGAAAAGACCACCTGCTCCATCCAGTCTAGTTGTGAGTAGTTCAGGACATGGAGGCTGGAGACTGGCTGCATCCACTGCACACACAGGAGAAGCTGCTGTATATACAGTATTCCTTTATTCCCTCAGAAGTCGCCCCAGGATCATGCAGGACGTTAGGGAGAAGCTGCTGAGCCAGTGTGATATCTTAACCTCTTAACATAGGACTAATAAATGAGTGAGCTATGCCTTCTATTAGCTTCATGTGCTGTGCACACTCTATTTCTTTATGTGGCAACATAGGAGATTTGTATTACTGCAGCCCTTTACCACTTTATTGGTGAGAGATCTAGAAGTTTAATAGTTTAAACAGGGAATTAAAGTGGTACTCCAGGAAAAAAGATAATCTGTCAAATCAACTGGTGTCCCCTCTCAGTTTTGGTAAATATACTTACTGCCTGCATGAATCAGTGCCAAGGCTGCTGTGATCACAGGACTTTAGCAAGTCAGGTCCCTCTATAGACAGAGCTTATGAAAGCATGCTCCAATTGCGCTCATCTCTAGTTATATGCCATTTATTCCTAGAAACCACCTATATGGACAATTAGATATTCATAACTTTGCCTTCAGGATTTTATTCATTGGCATGCAGATGAATGGGTGGTCCTATTTAACAGTTTTCCTCTTTGCCCCTTTTCAGCTGCTGACAGACTTTGAGATTTGCTGTCTTGGGTCGTTCAAGGATATGACCAGAGGTAGGTTCACTTCATAATATGCTTGCCGTTTTAAAGAGTCACTAAAATTAACCCTTGACGTGTCAGAAGTTGTTGATCGCATTGGGTCTCACTGCTGAAACCAGCTGCGATCAGGAGTTTTCGATGGGGAGAAAGAGCAGCACCAGCGCCATCCACTGCCCAGATGTATCTCTGTAACAGCCAGTTCTGATAATGTACAGTAACTCTATGAAGCTACATTAAATTAGCAGCTTGCAGGGGAGTGGATGTCTATGCTGCCGTGCTCTCTCCCTGGCTATAACTCCTGATCGCATCGGGTCTCGCATGTTGGTAACTTTTGACATCCATGATAACTTTATTTTGAAACTTAAATTTATTTTGCAATCCTTCGTTTTAAAATTGTAGTCTCAATTTTTTTGCAAAACCCACTAAGTGATTTGTACATTTGTGATTTGCAGGTGATCTGGAGAAGATGGTATCATTGTGCGGAGCCGCTGTGGCCCAGGATCCATCACAGTTTGAACATAAATCAGTAAGTGTATTGGACAATCATCTTACGTATTCAGTGCTACTGTGTGGGGACGTTGCCTTTATATTGCTCTTTATGTTCACAATCGTGTATGTTGCCTTTATAGTCATCAAGCAGCCAGGCCCCACACTTAATTGTTCACGCCTCCTCAATATCGTCTGCACATCCCTTGTTTACACAGGGCTGATAATGATGATTTTATTGGGTGCACAAAAAAGGCAATCGACAAGAAAACCGTGTTTTTTTTTTTTGGTTTTTTTTTTTTTTTGTTCGTTTGTTTTTTCGCTGGCCTTATTTCATATGACGATTGTGGGGGTTGAGCATTCCTGCTGTCGCTCATTTAGCCTGCTGATCATTTTCAATAGCTGTATGGCATCGGTGTCATACTCCCTGCCATAGGTGTTGGGTTGCTGCATTAATTGGCATGCACGCGTAACAAATAGAGATGAGCGAGGACACACCAGGTTACTACCTCTCGAGCTAAACAGAATACATGGCAGCTGGTCCATGCAGACCAGATGGCATGGGTTGTAACCACCCAAGTTGCCAAACAGACAGTACAGGCAAGTATATAAACACAGGACACACCAGATGCAGGTGACAGATGCTGGAGACTAAGACACAGGTGCAGGTTCAGAGTGCCGGTAACTTGGTGCAGGAACGGGTACAAACATGGGTCGGGTCAGGTTCACATTCAGATGGGAACACGCAGGAATAAAGGAACCAACTCTGAGTGCAGGGCCAGACAGCAGGAACACCAGGAACCAGGACGGAGAGTGCAGAACACCATAGGAGGGTAATATTAGCAAAAAAAGGCAATAGCTAGACCTAGCAGGGCCAAAGGACCTTGACACTCAGGTCTCCCTATACTGTATACCTAAGCCACAGGTGGGGATAATTAACTGAGCCTTTAAATCTGGGGAGGGAGTGTATGTGCCCCCTCTAGTGGCCGGATCTATACTGCATTAAGAGAGGACACATGCTGCTCCATGCAGCTAAGCCTGAAGGAGTAGTGATGGAAAGCAAGGGGTGGCAGAGAGCAGGGACACCTCCCGCCGTAGATGAGATAAGATGGCGGTGGTGGTAAGTAAGGGGGATGGCGTCTGGGATCCCCAGCCATTGCTATACCTAGGGAGTCTGGGAAAACATGTATACAACCTATGGCTATATCCATGTTTTCCAGGACTCCCTAGAGCAGCATCCAACCTCTGCAGCCACAGGTAATCAAAGGCAGAGAGTTCCAGTTCGGACAACCCCGAACGTACTCAAAGTTCGCGCATCTCTAGTAGAAAAACCTTGCACCTAGCTTTGATGGTTATACATCCTCCCATTAGGAATCCTCTGCTGTTACTGACAATCGGACTCTCACAGGTGGTCAGACATCCCATAGTCATCTCTACAAAGCCTCACATTCTCGGCAGACGCTTAGCATCACCTTTTAACCTAATTCTTTGAGTCTACAAGAATTTATAAGGCGGTTTATAGAGTATATAGCACACTCTTCTGTAACATTTGGTAGCGGTGGGAGTCCAGCCGTGGCTCACTATGCGACAGCAGAGAAAGCCGGAGCTGTTTCTTCCTCTATGGCGCAGAATAGCTAAGTGAGATAATTAGGAAACTTTTTAGTGCTTAGAAAGTAGGAAAAAACACTGCATCAATTTGTTCTGTTTAACAACATTGTAATTAAATCTCCTAATGGCGCCATTAACCTTGTCATGATTTACAAACCCTGACAATACAATGCCGCCGTGTGGATGCGCCTTTTACTCTCCTGAGGGGCGGTTATGGATTATAGAAAGAGAGATCTTAAGACAAGGGTACTTGACAAATTCTAAAAAAACAACGTAGCCTGGTTGGGGACCACTCTTCACTCTCCATTATTTCTTTAGGCTCTTCAAGGAGAAGCTATACTCCTGATTAGTGTTGAGCAGACCTGTCATACTGTTCAGGTTCGGCAACGATCTTTGAACGCGAACAATCTGCGTTTGATTCTTTGTGGCTGCATAAGTTGGATGCTGCTTATCCATGTTTTCCAGGGCTCCCTATGGTGGCGTCCAACTTCTGCAGACACACGGAATCAATTGCCGAGTTTCCTGGTTTGGAGAACGCTGCCAAACCCGAACATGTGCACTACTCTTGAGAACTATATCAGGCCTCAACCAACCAACACCTTGCATGGTTCTGACAAGAGAGGGGAACGTTAAACAGCTGCCTACTGATGGTCGTGTGTTCTTTTTGAAAAAGATTTGGCTTGACTAAATTCCATCATCAAGCTTCACAGCTCTATAAGAACATGCTCAGAGCCCAATTGTCAGAAAGACTGTGCTGAGCTGCAGCATGCAGGCATCTTCCCTCCCCCATATCTCCTTCTTCCTTAAAGGGGTATTCTGCTCAAACATAACTTTTGATATGTTGCTGCCCATTCCATATTTATTCCATACTTATTATCTTTTCAGTCTCCTTCCTCCAGGTCTGAGCTGCTGCTTCCTGCTGAATACACAAAAATCTGTTTGTGAGCTTTTCTCTCCGTCTCCCCTCTCCCCAAGATGACTGATGTACACAAGTCCCTGGCAGGCTTTATCTGCAACTTTGTAATGCTAGGAGGGTTAATCACAGTGTGTTCATCAGCAACTTGACCTCTGTTTAACCCTCCCAGCATTTCAAAGAAGCTACAAAGTTGCAGATAAAGCCAGCCAGGGAATTCTTTACATCAGCCATCTCAGAAGATGAGTTGTAGTCATCTGTAATGTACATCCATAATGCAGGGCAGGGACGGGTGTATCCTATGTCTCAGCACAGTCTCTTCTAACTCTGATACTAATCCACAGCTGAAATAAAAAAAAAAACACAAAACCTGGTAACAACCACTTGGTTATTAAAGTGACTCTGTACCCACAATCTACCCACCTTCAAACTGCTTGTATCTATGGATAGCTGCTTTTAATCCATGATCTGTCCTGGGGTCCGTTCGGCAGGTCATGCAGTTATTGTTCTAAATGGGTGTGTCCTAGATTGTGTATGCATTAGGCTGGCACGCCCTCCCTGTCCCTCCTCCTCGCCCTACTCATCATTAGGAATGCTCCAGGCAGATTTTCTCCTTTTCCTCACCTGTGTCAGCCCGGCACATGGGCTGGATTGTTAAGGCACCTGTGTAGTGTTCACTGCAGAGGAATAGGAAATATCCTGCCAGTGGCATTCCTAATGATGAAGAGAGCGGAGAGGAGGGACGGAGGGCTGGTGCAAAGTTAGGGCACGGACACTCTAGGCCACGGCCGTTTGACACAGGGCTGCAAGTTTAAAAGTTGTTTTTTAGGACAATAACTGCATCCCCTGTCGATCAGACCCCAGGACAGATCTTGGATTAACAGCAGCTATCCGAAGGTACAAGTGGTTTGGGGGGTCAGATTGTGGGTACAGAGTCGCTTTAAGTCTTACAGTCCTAGTAAGACTAACAGGAAAGTTACATCCCAGAGCTATAAGAAAAGATGATCCAGAACTGTTTCATTGACCTCGGACAGGCACACCAACAATCTCTGTCAGGTCTATCACGCCCTATGGGCCAGTTGTCAGGCAGCTGAGCTGTTCCTGGGTATGATATTTGACTGGTGTAAAAGGGATAGTGATCAGTAAACACTTGGAGCAATCCCAGGGCAATGTGTGGCCGACGCTGATGAAACTGCAGGGCCGCAGGATTGATAAAGCTGTGTAAAGGTTCTTTACATGATAACCGAGATCGACACTCTGTCAGGCATCTGCTTAGCCTGTCTAAAACAAACAAATGGACATTTAGAACAACACTAGTGTCGAGCGGAGATGCCGAACTGTTCGGATCATAGAAACATAGAAGATTGTCAGCAGAAAAAGCCCCCTGGTTTATCTCATCTGCCCCTTTTAGTATCTTAGAATGTAAACCCGCCAGGGATAAACATATATCTATCCTCTTATTGTAGATTTACCTACCACATGTGATGAAAGTTTGTTCCAAGCATCTACTACTCTTTCAGTAAAGTAATATATTCTTACGTTGCTTCTGATCTTTCCCTCAACTAACCCCTCACTGTGTCCTCTTGCTCTTGAGTTCTGTTTTTTTTTCTAAAAACGTTTCGCTCCTGAACCTCATTTAGTCCTGTACCATATATAAAGGTTTCCATCATGTCCCCCCTTTCTCTTCTTTCCTCCAGACTATACAGATTTACAGCCTTAGGGCGGGTTCACACTACGGAGTTCTCGCGGACAATGTCCGCGGAATTCCGTCAGCTGTCCGCCCGCACGGGCACGCGCTTTTCTGCCGGCTCCATAGACACCATTCTATGGGCTGGCGTATTCCGCGATCCGCTAAAAGAAGTGATATGACACTTCTTTCAGCGTATAGCGGAATACGCCGGCCCATAGAATGGTGTCTATGGGGCCGGCGGAAAGGCGCCCAGATGTGCGGGCGGACAGCTGATGGAATTCCGCGGACATTGTCCGCGAGAATTCCGTAGTGTGAACCTGCCCTTAAGTCTTCCCTCATATGTTATATACCTCACACCCTCCACCATTTTTGTAGCCGTCTGTGGACCCGTACTATTTTATCAATATCTTTATGTAGATGAGGTCTCCAGAACTGGACACAGTATTCCAGATGTGATGTCACTAGAGTTCTATACAGCGGGATCACAATCTCCCTCTTCTTACTGGTTATACCTCTAGCTCTACAGCCCAGCATACCATTATATACATATATATATACAGCCCAGCATACCATTTTATATATATATATATATATACTGTGTGTGTGTATATATATATATATATATATATATATATATATATATATATATATATATATATACACAGCCCAGCATGCCATTATATATATACAGCCCAGCATGTGTGTGTGTGTGTGTGTATGTATATATATATATATATATATATATATATATATATATATATATATATATATATATATATATAAAATATATATGCAGCCCAGCACGCCATTATTTATATATATATATATATATATATATATATATATATATATATATATATATATATATAATTATACAGACAGCCCAGCATACCAATATATATACAGCCCAGCATGCCATTAGCTTTTGCTACCGCCTGTTTTGAGTCATGGTTCGGCAATGTTAGCTGAATGGGAAGGTTTGCCATTTGATTCCCTTCTGCTGTAGAAGTTAGATGGTGTCCTAGGGAGTCCTGAAAAATAAGGATACACCCTATGGTTCTATCTAAGTTTTCCAGGACTCCCCTAGGGCTCCATCCAACTTCTTCAGCCACCGGTAATCAAACACTGCACGCTGGGGTTGGGCTCATCTCTAGTCCACCTACCCTCTTCCTAATAGTTCTTGGAAAGTTTTGTGCACCAATCGCTGCGCCTCACATCACAGGAACCAGGAAGCAGAGGTGAGATACAGGCACTGGGTCCAGGGAAAGTATATTTCTTATTGCTTTCAAGGCAGCCCTAGCCTCTTTACTTTATAACAGGGATAGGGAACTTTCGTTTCCCCATCCTTGCTCTACGTTGGCTATAAAATTCTTAATTTTTTAACATAATTTTTGCTAGATAACATCACTTCTGAACAGTTATATACTATCCAATCTTTTTTAGTACATGGGCATTAAGCACGCTGTCCAGAGGACGAATCCACAGCCTCCTCTTCCTCCATTCCCCACAGCCAGCTGGCACCCCGTAATATGCGCACAGCATTCCTCATCTTTATAAACCCATCTGGGCTATCTGTGAATACTCTGCGTACGGATGCCAGTCCTTTATACGAACACATCTACCCCCTCCGCTTTATGAGCAAACATACTACCTAACCTTTCATTTCATTATAATGTACGTTTGATTTGCTAGAGAACCGCTGGGAAGGGTCCAGAAACCACGAGCTCAGCATAGTGCCAGGGACGTATATTCCTATAGAGAGATAAAATATGACGGAAGAGAAGAATTCCTCGGCCCACCCAGCGTGACATTGTGCTGTGTTCACACTTACAGCTGAGACTCTCTTTCATCACGCTCCCGAGTGCTATTTCCCCAACAGACGTGCTGTCAGGACCGCAGCAGGTGGTATACTCCTCACCAAGGGGACGAGTATACCTTTAATAATTCAGGGGATAGGTTCAGGTTTCCTTCCGCTTGCTCGTATCAGGTTGACGCATTTCTTGATTTGTGATCTAAATTGAAGGCCGTTCTGTGTGTAAGGGATTCTTTCATGTCTGCGAGGGTAGGTGGTGGAGGCAACCTTCTCTGTACTTCACTGTGTGTTTTTTTTTTTTATCAACTTCCCATGAGAATATTGTAGAATTTAAGATGTGGCCATAGCTAAGATGTGTAACTGTCTAGAGAGGAGGAGGATACTCTGAACAATTCCTTATAGACTCTTATAGACTTATAGGAGGAGGCTCTTCCCGTGCAGCCCACATTGGCCCTTGTGCTTCCTGAGGCTACCATGCGCATCTGCAGCGGTAGCTTTACATGGGGGGAAAAGGAGTTTTAGGGTGGGATTAGTGTCACTCATGTTTTATTTTTTTTATATATATATTTTTGCAGAAATCAATAGTCCAGGCAATTTTAGGAAACTTTGTAATTGGGTTTATTAGGCAAATAGGCCATTATCTGCTTTCAAAAAGACTTTCCCCAGGTCCCCCCCTCCTTTCTCTCATTTACTGCTCATTATCAGGAAATCTCGACTTGTTTACATCAGTCAAGCCCTGTGTAACCTATGGAGAGGGGAGGGGGAGGAGGGAGATTAGTCGCCAGCAGAGAACAAAGGATTACGCAGCGGGACCTGTGTGAAAGCTGGTATTCAGAGGTCAGAGAGGTCAGTGCTGAATGCAGAGGAGATGGCCGGTGATGTAGCTGTACATTCGTTTTTTTTGTCCTGTTTTGGTGCCTTATCTCTCCCCTCTACATAGAGAACAATAAAGACAGGGGGGAGAGCTTTAAACTGCTTTTTCATGATAAAAATGCTTTTTTTTGCTGATAAACCCAATTACAAAGTTTCTTAAAATCGCCTGTACTATTGATTTCTGCAAAAAAATTTAAACGGCAGTGACACTTTAAAGGGGTTCTCCAGTGCTACAAAAACATGGCCACTTTCTTCCAGAGACAACACGACTCTTCTCTCCAGTTCAGGTGCGGTTTGCAATTAAGCTCCATTCACTTCAATGGAACTGAGCAGCAAAACCCCGCCCAAGAGTGGGGCTGTCTCTGGAAGAAAGTGGCCATGTTTTTGTAGCGCTGGATAACCCCTTTAAGCCCCTATTACATGCGTCGACAGCAAGCGACTAAGTGCGAGGGGGCTGCTGGGAATTGCGGGAGGGGCTCCCCGGACGATCTAAAGATCGTTTTGGGAGCCCATAGGAGATACTGGCAGTCTGCTGCCACCACTCCTATAACACTGAGCAACAGATCGTGGCTATCCTAGTTGTTAAGGCCCTATTACACGGAGTGATTATCGGACGTATTCGTATGAACAACGTCAGCTGATCGTTGCTGTCGTTTGTCTATCAACATGTTGAAAGACAAACGACTGTGATAGCATCGATCTGCTGCCGTCGCTCTGTGGAGTAGGAGCAGCAGCAGCATATCGCCGCTATCCTCTATGGGCTGCCCAGATAATCTAGCGATCACCCGGGCAGTTGCTCCTACAGGGAAGGCATTAGGAGAAATTAAAACCATGTATTTATTACGTACAAAATCATTTTAAATAGTGGCTTCTATTTTCATACATGACATTCATATATTTTTAGCCATTATTATCACCAATATTGTCTGGTAAATGATGGTTAGGCGCGCAAGGCCGGGAGAGGGGCTGCAACTGGGTGGGGAGCCGCCTGTTACTAGTCACAACTCTCTGCCTGTCAGTGCGCTCTAGGGGATGACTGACAGGCAGAGAGACCCGTTAGTGGCCTGTCAGTCATTCCCACACTGTGCACTGATAGGCAGAGAGCTCCCCACCCAGATGACTAGTTACTGCCCCTCTCCTGTCATCGCGCGGGGGGGAAAAAATGCTGATTTAAACCTAATGGGGGAGATTTATCAAACATGGTGTAAAGTGAAACTGGCCCAGTTGCCCCTAGCAACCAATCAGATTCCACCTTTCATTCCTCACAGACTCTTTGGAAAATGAAAGGTGGAATCTGATTGGTTGCTGGGGGCAACTGAGCCAGTTTCACTTTACACCATGTTTGACAAATCTACAGGGTTATATTGAAATAACGTCTACCTCCTGTTAATCCCGTTTACAATTTATTTCAATGTGTTTTTATTTTTGCAGGGGACAACATCTCTGTTGGTCGTGCAGCCGGACAAAGAGACGGACTATGCAGGTAAGGAAGGTGCAGGTTATAGCATGCTTCATCCTACGTATGGCAGATCCATGATTTGAGAGAATCGAGGATAGTTCAAAGATGATGTTTTATTGGTCATATGGTTACAACAGGTTGCATCAGGACACAAAACCTTTTCAACAGAATGCGACACTAGGAAATTAAAGCGTAACTGGCATTTTTTTTTCTTTTTTTTTGCAGAGATCAGTAGTATAAACGATTTTAAGAAACTCTATCATAGGTTTTATTAGGCAAAAAAAGTATCTTTCTGTACTCCAAAAGCAATCTCCCAGCCTCCCCCCCCCATTTACTACTTATCTGTGCATTATCAATCAAATCAGTCTTCATTACAGAGCAGCAAGTGAAGACAGGTTCTGCTGTGTCCATTATATCCTATGGAGGGGGGAGGGGCCGAGGTAGATGAGTGAGCAGGAAGAGGAGACATGAAGGTCAGCTGTTTGTAGACTGTCTGGGCACCTAAAACGCTGGATTCAGGGGTCAGAAAGGTCAGTGCTTATCTAGGAACTTGCTGAGAGAAGATTGCAGGGTGTTGTGCTGTGCAGGACTCCTCAGTGCTCACTCAATCCTCTCAGTCCCTCCCCTCTCCATATACACATAATGGACACAGAAATCCTGCTTCTTCTGAAGTGAGGGGGGAGCTTGGAAAACAGCTTTTTGAGTATAGAAGGAAACTTTTGGTAAATAAAACCTATTTCAGAGTTTCTTAAAATCGCTTGTACTATAGATATTTGTTTTCAGAGAAATTACCCTGAAATGACAATTACGCTTTAACAGACTCTCAAAAGGGGTTGTTGGGAGGCAAACTTTATTTAAAGGGGTTGTCCGGCGATAAAAAATTATTCACAGAATAACACACATTACAAAGTTATACAACTTTGTAATGTATGTTATGTCTGTGAATGGCCCCCTTCCCCGTGTTTCCCCCCACCCACGCTAGACCCGGAAGTGTGGTGCATTATTTTCACCGCATCTCGTGTCGTCCACGGTCTCCGATCGTCAGCAGTGACGTCTTCTTCGGGAGGCCAGCGGCCACGTCATCAGCTGCTCAGCCGCGATTGGCTGAGCACAGTTATGCTCAGCCAATCGCGGCTGAGCTTCGGATGACGCTGCAGAGGGCGGCCGGCACTCGGGAAGATCCGCTGGCCTCCCGAAGAAGACGTCACTGCTGACGATCGGAGACCGTGGTCGGCACGTGACAGGTAATGTATAGCGCACCACACTTCCGGGTACACGAGTGGGGGTGGTGGGACACGGGGAAGGGGGCCATTCACAGACATAACATACATTACAAAGTTGTATAACTTTGTAATGTGTGTTATTCTGTGAATAATTTTTTATCGCCGGACAACCCCTTTAAGAGTGCTGCCATTAAAAAAAACAAAAAAACAAAACATACTCCCCTGCCTCTGTTATTACAATAGTGCCTAGTCCTCTTTGCTTCTTCTGATAACGCCCAAACCTGCGGAAGCTGCCTGTTTAACTTATCATTGGCAGAGACAGGTCACCACTGTGGACAGCAGCTGGCTAAATGGGCCAATCCCACAGAGTCGGCACGCCATCGGATTCAGTAAGAAGCAGAGAGGATTCGGGCCTGAGGACAGTCAGAATGGCAGGGATTAGGGCAGGTGAGTATATGTCTTATTAAAGTAGCACCCTGGGGCATTTCCTTTAAAAGTAACCCCAGATAACCCTTTTAATTCATTAGACATTTCCTTTAAAACAATAGGTATGTGCACGAGTGTCAATATATCTATAAATCCATATTCATAGATTATCCATCTAGTTGGTCTATATAAACTCTACTGATGTCCTCATTCTGTGAAGCTTTGGATCACTGCACGCTGCGTCTTTCTTGGCCACATTTGCCTCATCGTTCATTCTTCTTCTACGGCTTCAACCTTAAAGCCCCACGTGCCACAATGATTAATTGCCGTTGTCTGCTTTAACCTAAATGTTGCTTTCACTGCGCTTTTTATTTCACTTACAGCGCGGTGTTCTGGGAAACGTATCTACAGACTGTAAACTCCGCGCCAATCGCTTATATTCATTTTCTGAAAGAGTCTTCTTAGATCGGGCTCGACAGACACAGACATGGTTAAACTGCACTTTACAGACTCTTATGTACTAAAACATTGCATAAAATGTAAAGTAACCCTGGAGGGATACATTGTGCCTGAGGACAGTAATAATTCATCAATAGTACTTAGGTTAAGCAGCTTTTTTTATCATTCAGGAAGAACTACCTTGGTAGAAGTTATTTGCTGCTGCCGTAAACACTTGTACAGTTTTATCTGCTGCTCTTACAGTAAAGAACCCTTTTTCTACATGCTGATTTGTGTCTCATCAGGGAGCTATATAGTAGCAGTACTTCAAGTGGATAGCGTTTCCCATTGTTATATGAATAGGTCCCTGAATACTCCTTCATATTAAGAACATTGCAGGTTTTGACAAATGCAAGTCTGTACAATAGACAGATGTATCGTTCCTTTTTTTTGTTTGTTTTTACTCACTTTTTAGTTTGAATAAAAAATATAGCAGGTTACAGCCAGGGCCGCTTCTGTCATGAGGCGGAATGAGTATAATCTTCCCCGCCACTGTCATTTTAGTTAAATTTAACTAAACTCTTGTCTCCAGTTCAGGTGCAGTTTGCAATTAAGCTCCATTCACTTCAATAGAACTGAGCAGCAAAACCCCACCCAAGCTGGAGACAAGAGTGGGGCGGTCTCTGGAAGAAAGTGGCCATGTTTTTGTAGCGCTGGATAACCCCTTTAACAAAAATGACAGCAGCGAGGGCCCCTCTTAATCCCTGGTCAACTGCTCGCCTCTATCCCCACATCCTGCTTCCCACGCTCACTGACGTGTGTGCTGTCCGCTGTCGTGTGATTTGGTGTTGGGTGTTAATTGTAGACCTCAGCCTGAAGTAAAAGATCACCTGGATTGGGGTGATGACTGGGGGGTGTACCATTTTAGGTTTGCCTCAGGCGGTAGAAAACCTGGAATCTGCCCTGGTTACAGCACCAACATTGTATAAGCTGTGGCCTTTGGATTAGTAGCCCTATCTGCTCCCTTGATATGTGCTGTCACCATAAAATAAGAATCCTGGAGAATACTTTCTTTAAAGGGGTATTCCGGGGAAAGGTACAAAAAAATAAAGGGAGGACGGTGGTCATGGGAGCATAATAAAGAAGTGATACCTACCTGTCCTGGTGTCACCACAGCAGCACCCTTCACTGTCAGCCACCAGTCTCCTTATCTCCCTGTTTCCTGTGTCATCACCACACTCCAGTAACTACCCACTCAGCCACTCAGTAACTGCACAGGCGTCCCCTCTTAGTCACTTATTGTCTAAGCGGCCAGTGACGTCACAGGATTGGGAGCTTCAGGAGACCAGCGGGGACTAAAAGTGGTGGACAGGTGAGTATTAGAGATGAGCGAACCGGCTGAGGTTCGGGTTCGTATGAACCTGAACTATCGGCTTCTGATTCCCGCTGTCTGCCCGCTCCGTGGAAAGGGTGGTTACAGCCTGAGTACCGCCTAGAAAACTGGGATACAACCTATGGCTATGGCTGTATCCCCATTTTCTAGGCGGTCCTCAGGCTGTATCCACCCTCTCCACGGAGCGGGCAGACAGCGGGAATCAGAAGCCGATAGTTCAGCCGGTTCGCTCATCCCTAGTAAGTGTCACATCTTTACTATGTTACCACAACTTCCTGCCCTCCATGTTTTTTAATCTTTTGTCCGGAGTACCCATTTACGGAACCCTATGTTACCCCTGGAAATGTATAAATGAACTGCGAACTGGATGTTACCATTCCCTGTGTATATGGGGCAGTATCAGAGGATGTCTCCGCACATCCTTCCAAGACAAGGGCGCTGGTACCAAGTCACAATTTTTACACAGTCGTTGGTTTCACCCACACAATATTTGTGGCTGCTTAGAGAGTGAAGCATTCCACTGAGTGCTTCTCCAGACTGCAGTGATCGATGTGGATTCAACACCCAGACCCTAAGCAATTAAAACTTTTTAGATGTTTTTAGACTTTTTTTTTTAGTTACTGCTTTCTAAATGAGGTGCACTTTCCTTTGAGAATATGGTTTATACACTTTAAGCAATGTAATTTTTCTTTTTTTTTTTCTTGCAGCTATAAGGAGGGAGTATCGTTGTCTTGTCATTACTCGGGAATGGGTGCTGGACAGCGTGTCAAGTTACAAACTTCAGGCATTCGACAGTTACCTTGTATGATGTCTACTTGTGGAGACACCTGTATACTGTACCACTTACATCTGGTATAGAAAGGACTTTAGTCTATACTTTTTTTTCTTGCGTTCCAATGATCTTTTTCAGATTTCCAACCTGTGAGTGAGAAGCTTGGCTTTGTGTGGACTCTCCTGCTACTTCCTCTTTTCCAGCTCCACACCAGAAAAGCAATGTCCTGAAATAAAGTTTCCTAGAACATCCCTTTAAATGGCAGCTCTGATGGGTCTGATTGAATGTGACATTGGACAACTTTTCTTATGCGATATGTAACATCCAGAAGCTATTGATGCCTCTTGATATATATTCCTGGGAACACTACAGATTCAGCTGTCCCCATACAGCACCTAGCAAGGCTGACCTCTTGGCATGTTATACAGTTATGTGGTTTATTCAAACTTTTATCGCTATCGAAATTGCATTTGGCCATGCTGTGCTCAGCTGGTATGTACGTGGTATACAGTAATATTCAGTCAGTCTGGCATCTACCCTATGAACTGCAGTTCTGGTGATTAGACCCATCAACTTCTATAAGTTGACCCTTCCCAGAATTCCCTAGGTGCCTTTAAAGGGGTAATTTTTCATTGAATTCAACTGGTGTCAGAAAGTTATAGATATTTGTTATTTACTTCTCTGTAAAAATTTTAGGTCTTCCAGAACTTATCAGCTGTTGTATGTCCTGCAGGAAGGGGTGTATTCTTTCCAGTCTGACACAGTGCTCTCTGCTGCCACCTCTGTCCATGTCAGGAACTGCCCAGAGCAGGAGAGGTTTTCTATGAGCATTTGCTACTGCTCTGAACAGTGTCTGACATGGACAGAGGTGGCAGCAGAGAGCAGTGTGTCAGACTGGAAAGAATACACCACTTCCTGCAGGACATACATCAGCTGATAAGTACTGGAATACCTAAAAATTTTACATAGACGTAAATTACAAATCTCTATAACTTTCTGACACTAGTTGATTTGAATATAATTTTCCCCTTTAATAAAAGAAGTTTACTGTACATTTCGTGTTTTTTGTCTCTAAGGCCCCGTTCCCACTGAGCAAAGGTAGCTGAATTCCGCGATGGAATTGTCTGCCACGGAATGTCGTTAGCCTCCCGCTCATAATGGGAGTCTATGGGAGGCGTGCGCTCCTGCTCTGTACGCGCTGAAAAATGAACATGTTCATTCTTCAGCGCGTACAGAGCAGGAGCGCGCGCCTCCCATAGCCTCCCGCTCATAATGGGAGTCTAACGGCATTCCGCGGCGGACAATTCAGTCGCGGAATTCCGCTACCTTTGCTCAGTGGGAACGGGGCCTAAGGGGTGGGTTCACACTACGGAAAAGTTGCGTCAGATTCTGTCGCTTGCACCCACTCACGGCGGCGTGCATATCCGCCTGTCCCATAGACACCATTCTATGGCCGGCCGTAGTATAAAACACTGATTTACTACCTGTACGCTCTACCTTGTATATTCGTTCCTGGGGTTAGAATTTGACAACAGGTATTAAAGTAAATTTTTACAGTTCTATATGTTATGGGAAGAGATGAGTGGTAGAGATGAGCACAACTGAAGCATGCTCGAGACAGATCATTCTGCATTTGAATACAGGTGGCTGAAGCCCTATGGAGTCCTGGAACGGCCTATGGCCTATTGTATCCATGTTCTCCAGGAAGCCTTATTGCGGCATCAAACTTCTTCAGCCACCGGTAATCAAATGCCGAACGATCTGACTCGAGCATGCTCCAGTTGCGCTCATATCTAGTGAATGGATCTACAGGAACTTTGGCAAAATCAGAATCTTTCAGATCGGCTGTGAAAACATGGATATGGTCCTAGTATCTGAAAGCAGAACAAATCTGACCAAAATAAACTAGGCCACAGCCAAGCTTAAGATTAATCCAAGGTTACTGTAGATGTACTCACCACCTAATCTGATCATTAAAGGGATTATTCAAGAAAAGAAAAACATGGCTGCTTTCTTCGAGCACGACTCATGTCTCCAGTTCAGGTACATTATTGTAATTAAGCTCCATTCACTTCAATAAAACTAAAGCTACAAACCCAAACTGAAGACAGGGGTGGCATTGTTTCTGGAAGAAAGTGGCCATGTTTTTCTAATCTTGGATTACCCTTTTAAAGTGACTCTGTACCCACAATCTGACCCCCCAAACCGCTTGTACTGTCAGCTGCTTTTACTCCAAGATCTGTCCTGGGGTCCGTTCGGCAGGTGATGCAGTTATTGTCCTAAAAAACAACTTTTAAACTTGCAGCCCTGTGTCAAATTGGCGTGGCCTAGAGTGTCTGTGCCCTAGAATTGTGACACTCCTCCGTCCCTCTTCATCATTAGGAATGCCCCTAGAACAATATCTCTAGGCCATGCCAATTTGACACAGTGCTGCAAGTTTAAAAGGCGTGGCCTAGAGTGTCTGTGCCCTAAGATTGTTACTCCTCTGTCCCTCTTCATTATTAGGAATGCCCCTAGAAAAATTTCTTCTATTCATCACCTGTGTGAACACTGCACATGTGCTGGACCTTTAAGGCACCTTTGCAGTGTTCAGACAGGAATTGGAGAAATTGTTCTAGGGGCATTCCTAATGATGAAGAGGGACGGAGGAGTGTCACAATTCTAGGGCACAGACACTCTAGGCCACGCCAATTTGACACAGGGCTGCAAGTTTAAAAGTTGTTTTTTAGGTCAATAACTGTATCACCTGCCGAACGGACCCCAGGACAGATCTTGGATTAAAAGCAGCTATCCGAATGTACAAGTGGTTTGGGGGGGGGGGGGGGGTCAGATTGTGGGTACAGAGTCACTTTAAAGGAGGCAGTGTCACAGTTTGTACTATAGGTTTGCTTTTTTTGAGTTTTTTTTATCAGCTCTGAATCATGTTGCTGAAATCACTGTTGTACATAATGTAAGATATGTACAGTTATAAATGGAAATTATAAAATTAAATTGCAAATGCATTTTTGTGTTGTGTGTTATTACTAGAGACGAGCACAGTAATAACGGAACATAGCGATGCACTATCTCTGCAATCCGCCCATCTGCTGGCTACCTTCTCACTCTGTGCCACTCCGCCTCGGGTGCTGAGAAAAGCTGGATCCAGTCCTGGGATACTTCTTCTAGTTGTAAATTTGCTCATCTCTACTCTCTGCTCTTGTGGGGTATCCTGTGTAACTAGTAGCATTTTTCATGAAACAACAATTTTTATCAAACTCTGTAGTATATTGTTCCTTAATTTATTCATACATTTCAAGAAGGAATAACTAATGAGAGGAGCGGCAAAACCAAATTGTGCTTTATCTGATTCTGGATAACCCCTTTTAGGGTATGTCCACACTACGGAATCCTGGCAGATCACCCCCTGCAGATTCCGCAGCTTGCATCTTCGCTGGTCCCATAGGCTTTATTTCATGGTTTGGCAGATTCTGCTCAATTCCGCTCATTCTTCGGTTGGAATCTACCAAACCATGGAATGAAGCCTATTGGACCAGTGGGGATGAGCAGGAGCGAGCTACGGAATCCGCAGCAGGTAATCTGCTGGGATGGACGTATGCTATCAGCTACTTTCTTGCAAAAACAGTGCCACCCCTGTCCTCAGGTTATTTGTGGTATTATAATTCAGGCTCATTAACTTCAACGGAACTGAGCTACAAAACCCACACCCAAACTGAGGACAGGAGAGGTGGTGCTGTTATGGAATAAAGCAGCCATGTTTTTTTTTAAAGAAGTCCAGTGAAATTTTTATTAAAGTATTGTATTACCCCCCAAAAGTTATACAAATCACCAATATACACTTATAATGGGAAATGCTTATAAAGTGCTTTTTTTCCCTGCACTTAATAGTGCATTAAGGCTTCACTTCCTGGGTAACTTTGTGATGTCACTTCCTGGATAACATGGTGATGTTACTTCCTGGATAACATGGTGATGTCACTTCCTGGATAACATGGTGATGTCCCTTCCTGGATAACATGGTAATGTCACATCCGGGATAACATGGTGATGTCACTTCTTGAATAAAATGGTGATGTCACGACCCAACTCCCAGAGCTGTGCGGGCTGTGGCTGCTGGAGAGGATGATGGCAGGGGGATGCTCAGTGTCCCTCCAGTGCCCTGTGTCCCTCAGTGTCCCCCTGCCATCATCCTCTCCAGCAGCCACAGCCCGCACAGCTCTGGGAGTCGGGTCGTGACATCACCATGTTGTCACTTCCTGGATAACATGGTGGTGATAACATCAAGAGAACACCCTGATAACATCAAGTTGTGGAAAATCAGATTCTCATCTCAATCTCTTAGCTAAAATGGTCGGATTAGAAAAGTATGAGTGACCTATTCACTTTAAAGTGACACTGTCCCCCCCCCCCCCTTTTTGCACTCTGACTTCTCTATACACAGGTGTAATGGGTAAATTTAGCAGTTTTTATACCTTTATTTTATGTCATAAGTCATGGTGCTTGTTCCAGTAAAAAGTGATCATTTATTATCTGCGGATTGTGCTAACTGGGAGGGGCTTCGCGGACGCAGTGCCACTTAGCTCCGCCCACATTGCCACTGTAGCCCTGCCAACGTCATCGGCACATAGGCCCCGTCCCCTCAGCGGCCCCTGGAATGGGCTGGCCAAAGGTCTAGGCCCCACCCCCACTAGATCGGCCCACACAATGGCCTAAGTGCTGATGATGTCACAGAGGGGCAGGACTACCGTGGTGATGTGGGTGGGGCTAAGTGGTGCTGTGACTGCAAAGCCCCCCCGCCCAGTTAGCACAATCCAAAGATGATAAAAGATCACTTTTTACTGGAACAAGCACCATAACGTATGATATAAAATAAGGTATGAAAACTGCAACATTTACCCGTTACACCTGGGTAGAAAAGTCAGAATGCAAAAAGGAAGGGGGGACAGTGTCACTTTAAGTCTCTTATACTTACCTGTATTAATGCTCCATATAACCTCAAAGCTGCATGAGCCTATCTCTGTATTCATGTTTTCCAGGTAGCCTTAGAGCTGCATCCAACTTCTTCAGCCATTTCTTCGGACGTGCTCAAGTTGTGCTCATGTCTACCGGACAACCTTCTGCTGTCTAGGTATGACCGGAATAGTAGTTTTGCAAAAGCTGGAGTGCCGCAGTTTGGGAAACACTAGCCTTGCCGACATACGGTGCACCAAGTGCTTACGGCTGAGTCACCTCCTTGTGCCACCATACAGCCTCCTGCTAAATTTTTCTTTATTGGTCAAAGGGAAGCACAACTAGTCCATAAACGATAGACTGTACGATCCTTCTCTGAAGAAAAATTATAAAGAGTGCCGAAAACTCACATAGTAAAAAATAATGGGTCTTTGTAAAAGAGTAGCCAGCCCTTGAGATAGCGGAATTATATTACAGGACGGTATTACGGGTGAAGGGAATTGCTCCGAGCGCGCTTTGGATGATCTGTTTAGTTATTGTGCAGCAAATCCTCACAACTGAGAGGCGGCTAAGGCTTTTTATTTCAGGTTAGTCCATTTTCCTCCTGAAAGTGCTGATATCTTTATTCTCTCAATCCTTTCGCCTTTTTTTAGTGTTTCTTTCCGAGGCGTTTGAGGCTATATTATTTTTTCCAGCGTTACATGGCCCGGGGCTAGGATTTTGCATGCCATAGCAAATAGCATTTTTATTCTCCATTTTTCTCCCTTCTGTGTATAAATTCCCATCGTGTTCCATCGCGATCGCTATTTAAACATTATTGAAAGGACGGCTTTGTGGAGCCGCGGCTGTAACAAGCCTGCAGCAACCTCCAATTTGTTGGCTTCCTGCTTTAATTTCGGCTTGATGCGATCTTTTCGGAATACGCCGGTATTGTGCTGAGGCTTCTATAGGAAGCAAATCTCTAGCTCAGTCGGAAAGGCATAAAAAACATCTTAAGGTGAAATTCACATGCTAATTTTTGGCCATGCAGAGGGCGGATGAGATTTTGAAAAACTTCCATTGGATTTGTACGTTACTGGTCTATCCCAACATCCAAAGTACATGTACAGCCGCCACTTCTGAATGTGAGAGAACTCCAATCTTGGCCATTAATTCCTTTTGTGCTTCAGTCAACAACAGTTGCAGCCTATGGCGGTATCCATGTTTTCCTGGACTCCCTAGGGCTGCATCTAGCTTCTTTAACCACCGGTATTCAAATGCCGACCAGACTCGAGCATGCTCTGGTGGGAATTAAAAAAAACAAAAAAAACCAATGGCAAACACAGTTACTATACTCACTCCTGGGCCGGTCACACTAAAATTTTCCGCCAATTGAGCCCCGTCGGTGGCGTCATCTTCCCAGTACTTCCTTCTTCTTCGGCTGGCAGCGTCGGATGACTGACAGCTTGCTCAGCCAATCGGAGTTGAGCAAGCTGTCATTCATCTGCTAACATCTCACCGTGGGGCTGGCCTGCTGTGAAGATGTCATTGACACAAGATGGCGCCTCTGTGGTCAACGGATCAAGTACGTATGCGTTTAATAACTTCCGGGGGGGGGGGGGGGGGGGAGTTATTAAACGCATACGTACCTGATCCGTTAATTAAAACACATTACCAGGATAAAAAATTACCAGAGTTGTCCTTTTAAGCCTAGAGGTAGGGCTTAAAGGGATGGTACCAAGATTAGAAATAATCCCCAATCTATATTTGCCCATCACACCATTCACTGTCTATGGGACTTCCAAAACTAAGCAGCGCACAGAACTCTGCAATGTTCGGAAGCCCCATAGAAAATTAAAGACCAGAAGCAGGGCGTGTGCGCTGCCTCCATTCATTTAGGAGTCCTTTTGGTTGGATCCCACCAATCACCTACTCATTCTCTATTCCGTGGACAGGAGATAGCATTTTCCTAATCTTGCATTAACCCTTTAAAGGTAACCAATCTGCACATTTGTGCTTAATGGGCTCCCAGAACGGCTGTATGCACCTGGCAGCCGGCTCTCTGGTGGTATCGGGGGATCTGGTCTCTGTGAGCTTGGTATGCCGTAGAAAGCACTTTACCGCACATATGGCCCACGGAGCCCCCAACACCACCGGTCAGTCGGCTTTCAGGTCTGTGCAGCCGTTCTAGGAGCCCAATCAGCACAAATGTGCTGGTTCCCTTTAATAACCCATCTATATCAAGCGTTAAAGGAAACCTCTCATCACTTTCATACAGAACCTGGACATTTTTTTACTTTTCTTTTCATCCTCTCATTCCAAGAGGTGTCATTTTTGTTGTTGTTAGCTGTATCTGTAGCTTGTTATTTGCAGTCTGAGTTGTAGTTTTCTATGCCACCTTTTATTTGGTACATATCAAGTCATTTAATTATTATGCAGTGGGGGATTTTATTGCACAAATAAATTGTTTTGCAATTCTGTCATTTATTTTTTCATTTAAATAAAACTTGTCCAGCAACAAGTAATCCATCAGACAGCTATGTTGATTTAAAGATAAAATAAGTTCTTAGACTTTAAAGGGGTAGTCCACCCAAAAAATTTTTCTTTCAAATCAACTGCTGCCATGAAGTGACAGAGATTTGTAATTTACTTCTATTAAAAAATCTCAAGCCTTCCAGTACTTATCAGCTGCTGTATGCCCAACAGGAAGTTGTATTATTTCCAGTCTGGAGAGCAGGAGGGGTTTTCTATGGGGATTTGCTCCTGCTTTGAACAGTTCCTGACATGGACAGAAGAGGCAACAGAGAGCACTGGGTCAGACAGGAAAGAAAACACCACTTCCTGCTGGACATACAGCAGCTAATAAGTACTGGAAGACTTAAGATTTTTTAATAGAAGTGAATTACAAATCTCTGGCACTTTATGGCACCAGTTGATTTGAAAGAATTTTTTTTTGGGTGGACTACCCCTTTAAGCATTCAGAAAACTAAAATATTAAAAGCAAAAATTGGCAGCACATCTATGCCTCTGTTCACTCTGTTGCAAGCTGCTTGTGGCTAAAGTACAGACAAAAAGTGCAACAGCAACCTACAGGTGCAAGGGCTTACTGTAGATTCTCCCCCCTCACACCATACACAGGATAAAAACCTGCTCTATAGATATAAAAAAAATATGAGGATCTTAGCAAACCATTTGATCAGAGTGTACCATGTCACCACATTAAGGAGACACGTGTGAACAGAGGCATAGAGGTGCTGCCAATTTATTTTTATTTTTTTTGTATGTGGCGTGTGTTGCTACCTTCTGTTGGCTTGCACTCCACCCATGGGTGGGTGCTATAAATAGAGATTATTTGGCTCCTATCTGTCCAGATGTAGGTTTATTGCTAGCCTAGGAGAGGCCATTGCTATTGTCAGAATGCCATAGTAGGGCCATCCTTATTTTTTAAATATCTATAGAGCAGGTTTTTGTCTCGTGTATGCAGGGAGGAGTATATACGGTAGAAACTTGCACCTGTAGGTTGCTGTTTCACTTTTTTTTTTTTTTGTCAAATGTTATCTCTAGAGAGGAATGCAACTCGAGCATGCTAGAGTCTGATCGCACTGCTTTTGAATCCATGTTTTCCCGGACTCTCATCCTGCATCCAACTTCTTCAGCCACTGTAAAACAAGCTTCAGCAGACTATACTCAGCACTTCAGTCTTTAACATCACATAATTGTTTGTGTCATTCAGTGTTCTTAATCTGCACAGGAGGCACTTTATTACAATACCTCAAAATCTCTATCGGATCCGAGGGAGAGTTTGTGTAACCTTGAAATGCGGTCTGTGCTATAGGCTCAAATAAATAATTTTTATTGTTTTAAGTTCCCGTATGGTATTCTGCATCCAACAGGCCCATATTAGTACACATACATTGCACAGCTCTTTTCTTGCCTGGTTATAGATATAGGGCTTCTCAGTCTGATTTGATGCATTCTGTGCTTTTACAGATAGAACCTTCCAGCACAAAAAGTAAAAAAAAAAATTATTATGGAAATGAGCTCCAAAAGTACAGGGGGTTGTTTTCTCTGGATGCAAAAGCCCAGCTATGTACATCCAAACACTTGCCTACAGCACCCCTACGCTTGCTTCTATTGCCTCCAGTTGCTTGATTGAGATCCACTAAGCCAGGGATGGGAAACCTTTGGCCCTCCAGATGTTGCAAAACTACAATTTCCATCATGCTTTGACAGCCAGAGTTAAAGCTTTGGCTGTCTAGGCATCATGGGAATTTTACTTTTGCAAAAGCTAGAGAGCAGAAGGTTCCCTTTCCCTGCGCTAGGCTCTAATTTCAACTACATGAGATGCAATCCTGTGTGAGTGCTCTTCAAACCATGGTCAGTGCATGCATGATTCTCTGGGCTTCCAAGGACAGACCAGCCATTAAAGTGACTGTACCACCAGGCCCAGGCTGAAGCACTGGAGGCGGGCCGACCCACCCCCAGTGGGAAGAAACCCCAGCCCCTCCATGACGTGACTCCATTAGAATCAATGGAACCCTATCATAGAGGGGCTAATGTTTCCTCCCACTAAGGGTGGGTCAGCCTGCCTCCAGTGCTTCAGCCTGGGCCTGGTGGTACAGTCGCTTTAAGGCTGCCAGGATAAGCTCAGCTTTAAGTAGGTGAAGTTAAACGTAAAGCCTAGTGGACATCAATTAGGCAGCTGTAGGCTGATAGAATTCAGCACAGGGGCGTTGCAGGCAAGGCGTGAGACATACATAGCTGGACTTTTGCATCCAGGAGGAACACCCCCTGGGCTTTTGGAGCTCATTTCCATAGTAATAAAAAGACAGCTATGTCGGCATTTGAGGGCTAAATCTGCAACTGTGAATGTCTGAGATCAGACTGGTGAGCCTTTTACACTGTCCACTACCTAAAACCCTGTAACAGATCAGTGTTATTACACCTTCTAACTCGTACAGCAATATATCATTTACCTACTTTAGAGCACAGATCCCAGGTAACCTCCTCTTCCACCAACCCCCCATAGCCCAGATGCCTTCTATACAGCTAGATGTACTATACACATGCACCGTACTGTATAGACACGTATAATCATTGCACAAATAAAGCCTGCAGGATTACATTTACATCTTCAAGCGTCATAATTTTCTAAATGGAGGCACAGTAAAAGGTTAATGAGAGCTAAGTTGCTGGGATGTGAGCATTAAAAAGCATCTTTATTCCCATAAATGTAATATCCGTGCTGTTTATAAAACAGTAATTTGCCTAAGCAGCAATGCAGAATGTGGAGAGAGCCCGGCTATAAATAATCTCATAATATTTTAGACGTCTCGCTAAAAGCTCCGCGCTAACATCCACTATATCGAATTTGCAATAAAGTTTTGTGCTTATTTTACCCGGTGCCTTGGAATTAATGCTCATCACAGAAATTCATAAACTCTCGGGGTATTCTGGGTTATCACATCAATGTGCCAACTCCTGACTGTACATCAAGGGTGTCAAAATCAGGCCCTCCAGCTGTTGCAAAACTACAATTCCCATCATGCCTGGACAGCCAAAGCTTTAGCTTTGGCTGTCCAGGCATGATGGGAATTGTAGTTTTGTAACAGCTGGAGGTCCGCCAGTTTAACACCCATGCTGTACATCTACATAAAGTCCACTCTTTTGGCTCTATCATGGTGGTGCATCATGTCATTAGGCACATACTTGTTTCTATGGGATCATTTCCTGGGTTCACATAGTCTAGAACATTGTCTACTACTTAATCACTTAAAGGGGTGCTCCGGTGTTTTTGCTTTCTTTCAAATCAACTGGTTTTAGAAAGATATAAAGATTTATAATTTATTACTATTTCAAAATCTTAAGTCTTCCAGTACTTATCAGCTGCTGTATGTCCTGCAGGAAGTGGTGTATTCTTTCCAGTCTGACACAGTGCTCTCTGCTGCCACCTCTGTCCATGTCAGGAATTGTCCAGAGCATTGGACTGTTCCTAACATGGACAGAGGTGGCAGCAGAGAGCACTGTGTCAGACTGGAAAGAATACACCACTTCCTGCAGGACATACAGCAGCTGATAAGTACTGGAAGACTGGAGATTTTGATATAGAAGTAAATTAAAAATTTGTATAACTTTCTGACACCAGTTGATTTGAAAGAAAAACCGATCCCAATTTGGGATTGAACCATTCACAATGATGCTGCAACACCAGGTGCATATCATTACGGATAAAGCATTGCTTTAAAGAGTTTATCCAGGATTAAAAAAAACATAGCTGCTTTTTTTCCCCCAGAAACAGCAACACTCTTGTCTTCAGTTTGGGTGTGGTATTGCAGCTAATTTCCATTAAATTGATTGGAGCCAAGTTGTAATGCCACACACAACCTGATGACAGGGGTGGCGCTGTTTCTGGTACAAAGCAAATATGTTTTTCTTCATCCTGGATAACCCCTTTAAACTCTCACTGCCTTCTTTGGAGGAAACCATGCACAATGTAGCATCAACATCATGCAGCCATTGGTATAGATCAGGGATGGGAACGCTTGGCCTTCCAGCTGTGGCAAAACTACAACTCCCATCATGCCTGGACAGCCGAAGCTATTCAAAGGATATTCCATTATGTCAGTGATTAAACATTGATAGTAACACTATCTATATAAATTCTATTGGTAAACATAATACTTGAGGGATATGTATGGGATAAAACAGGAGGAGGAGGGGGTTAGTGGTGATACATGACAAACAATGCTATTCCTGCAGTAACACTTGTGGCCAGAAGAGGGCACCCCCATTCTTCTATTGTTGGCTTTATAGGACAATTATAAGGTCTGCGGATGGACACAGGGACTGGAGCTTAGACTTATGAGCTGAGCTCTATGGAAATGTACTTTATTTGCTCTCTCTCATTCTTTTTGAATAATTTAAGAATTTTTTTTTTTTAGTTTTTAAAGTGGTTAAACATGGGGTAACACAAACGAGTGATACACAGGCCAGCCGTTATATTATAGCTGTGGTGACGTGAAGAATATGTAATGACACTTGTCAATGGGAGGGATACATCATTGTGGTGACTAGACCAGTGTCCCCCAGCCCCAGTCCTCAAGGACCACCGCCAGGTCAGGATCTGAGGATAGACAAACTGCTCCACTCCAATAACAGGATGCCGGCCGCAGGTCCAGGTAGCCAGGAATAGATAGCGAACATTAAAATAATTTATTAAAACATATGATACAAGACACGACACGTTTTGAGACCTGTCCGGTCTCTTTCTCAAGTGTATGGAGCGCGGTCTCTCGTTCTGTTTGTAGCTCAGGATTTGAGGATATCCTATCAAGAATGAAGGCTAGAGATGAGTACAACTCAAGTCGTATCACTCTGCATTTCTTTCAAATCAACTGGTGCCAGAGATTTGTCATTTCTTTCTATTAAATCTCAAGTCTTCCAGTACTTACCAGCTGCTGTATGCCCTGCAAGAGGTGGTGTATTGTTTCAAGTCTGTAAAGCTGCTGCTCTGGACAGTTCCTGACATGGACAGAGGTGGCAGAAGAGAACACTGTGTCAGACTGGAAAGAATACACAAGAATTCCTGCAGGACATACAGCAGCTGATAAGTACTGGAAAATTACAAAGTTTTGGCACCAGTTGATTTGAAAGAATTTTTTTTAGTTGAACTACTCCTTTACATGACGGCCATCCACAAAATTTTAACAGTGTGTGAACATAGTCCTTCTGTGTTTTCACTCCACTCCTGGTTTCGGTTGAAAAATAGAGATGTCACCTCTAATTCCTGCAGAATTGTGAATGCTGCTCTGGGTTATAACACAGGCTTTAAAGGGGTGCTCACATTTTCTTTTAAATCAAATGGTGTCAGAAAGTTATACAGATTTGTCATTTATTTCTGTTTAAAAATCTTAAGTCTTCCATTACTTTCATCATCATCATCATCATCATCATCATCATCTGCTGTATGTCCTGCAGGAAGTGGTATATTCTTTCCAGTCTGACACAGTGCTCTCTGCTGCCCCCTCTGTCCATGTCAGGAACTGTCCAGAGCAGGAGAGGTTTTCTATGAGGATTTTCTCCTGCTCTGGACATTTCCTGACATGGACAGAGGTGGCAGCAGAGAGCACTGTGTCAGACTGGAAAGAATATACCACTTCCTGCAGGAAATACAGCAGCTGATAAGTACTGGAAGACTGAAGAATTTTAAATAGTAATAAATTATAAATCTTGAGAGCTGTGAGAGCTGCACATTACATTAATAAAGTGATCTCAGATTTAAGAGGTTAATGTAACATATGTTGGAACTTAAAAGTATAATATTTTGCGCTATTAATGGCATCTTTAGTTTCTGCTGATATCCGTGTTGAAGCTTTCTCTCCTCGTAGGCACAATGATATCTCATCAATCACAGCACTCATAAATCCTCCACTACTTCTGGGCTCTTAAAAGCCTTAAGTGAACCATTTCTATAAAAGAAAAAAAAAAAAAAGAAAAAAATTAAAACGTCAAAAGAAACTTTTTTTTTTTATTAGCAAATATTTCCAATATAAATGATTTTCAGTGTAATAATGCACTTCACTGAAGTCAATGGGAAATCGCCCCGCAGTGCGCACACTATATAGAATAACTGCCGTTATTGATTACGTCTGTCCATATAATGAACATGCTCATTATTTACCACCTGCTTTTGCAACATACGGCCGTTTTTTTTTTTTTTCATCTGTTCATACATATGTAGTGTCTCAGTATAGGAGTCACTAAGCTTCCAACTGCCTGTTAGAAAATAACTCAAGTGTCAACCAAGTGCTGTCAGCTGTCATTTCCACTCCAACCACTAGGTGTCTCACTCTCCCATGGGCACAGCTGCAGTGTAAAGGTTTAGCTTTGTGGTTCAACCTATCACAGGTGCTTCCCCCTCTACCCTTCTTACACTCTTACCCTTAGTTTCTGTTGCTTAGTTAGTCGTCGAGTTGTGAACTAGCCAGAGAGGTATGTTCAACCTAGGCTAGACTAACAGCCAGTATGTAGTGCTAAACCCTAGAGCGGAAGACTAGGACCACCTTTGCCTTTCTTCAGTCAAAGCAAAGATACACTAAGCTGAAATACTTTACTGACACTACTGTGATGAGGTACAGGTATAGATGTTGCTATGGTAGCTTTGTCCTATCCAGGCTAGTTCCTCTGGTTCTTAGGCTGCTGCCCTGCACTTTTTAAACTGGTTCATGACGTTGGTTATGGTGTTCCTGGACTCTTATAGTAGTAGTAGAACTGGTTGTCTCTAGCTGCATCTGTACACACTCTTGTCTTAGACTAGACTCCACTGCTCTGACTAAACTTTGGTCCTGGACAAGGGTGCTGGTGCAAGCCAGGCCCTGGCTTGGCTACAGCAGGGACACTTACTCTGTGTGTCTTTCTCCCACGAGAATCTGGATAAGACTGACTTGCACATCCTCTGCCTAATAATTAACTTCCTACAGGGGCTAAGTAATCTACCCTGTGAGTGGTGTGGATGAGTATGCGCAAAAGAAAGAAGGAAAGAGATTGGTCAGAAGTAGAAAGCACCTCCTATAAGTCAATAAAAGCACATGGTACATATAAAACAGTAACCCATTACCTTCCTCAGCTGTGCAATACATAGGAATGCATAATACTGACATCTAGTGGCAAAACTTTAAAAATACCTTCAACACCACTAAACTTTAAGTGAGAAACTTTGTGAGAGGAGCACAGGAGAGACAAAAAACACCCGTGGTGGGACACTACACTACACTCAACTAGTTGGAAACAGAGGCCTGGGACTTGTACTACCTCACTTGGTGGTCTCCAAAGTAGTGTAGGCAGAAGGTTGTTAGATATCTACAGACATTTCTAAATATGAGTACTAGAATTTTCCTTTCAAGTATCCTATTCAGCACACTAAGGAGTACTGTTACTACTTAAGACAAGGGCTCCTATCCAGCTCCTATACTATCCTGACACACAAATCTTCACTTTTTCTACTCTCTCGAGTCTACCTATTATATTATTGACTTTTTGCACTAAGCACCTGTGAGTGCGATGTCACTCCATGGGTGTTTCCTATGTCAGACCTGTCGCAAAAGCCCTTTTACTCAAAGCTAAGTGGTGATGAAGGTAGTTTATTATTTCACCACTAGATGTCAGTGTTTATTATGTATGCTTTTATGTACTGCACAGCTGAAACTAACAAAGGGTTACCGTTTCTGATATATTATGTACTTTTATTGTCCAATGGGGAGGCTCTTTCTTTCTGACCTATCATTTCTCTTCTTTTCTTTTCACACATTCCTTTCCACCACTCACAGGGTCTCTTACATAGCCCTGTAGGAAGTAGTCACTGGGTGGGAGGAAATGTAGCGTCAGTCTTATCTGGTTTCTTGTGGGAGAAGGAAACGCAGAGCGGACATCCCTGCTGTAGCCAAGCCAGGGCCTGGCTCTAAGATTCACTCATAGAAGATGCCCCCTGTGAGCCACTGTAACTGCACTGTAATCACTTTTATAGTCTGCAGAGCCTGGATAGAAGCTGACAGAAAATAAGTATATGGCTATATACTTGTGGTATTTCTCTTTGCACATCTATTGCTTGGGTTAACCATATGGTATGTGACCTCTATGTTTTTATCTCACTAGAACTGAGCGATCAATCCATTCTCATTCTTCTCTGCTCTTGGCACTGCCGGAGTTAACAGGTTTACAAACAATTTAGTGAGATATCTGTTCTGTAATCTGGAATGAGAAAAAAAAAAAAAAGCTGGCACATCCCAAGCGCACCGATGCCAGCCTTACCCAAAGGGCATCCCATTCACAGCTGGATGCAAGTGCCAGCAGCTAGATAGTTATAGCGGAGACAGACCTGCTACAAGCCCTCACACTCATTACAAGCTACCGACACTAGTTTTGTGTGAATTTATGGGAAACTCGGAGCCAAGTTGGGTCTCTGGATTGTTTTATACAGGGAATTAGAACCTGAAGATTCTGTACAGCACAGATGTCACACTTCTGCAATCAACATCTTAAAGACTAAGGAGATAGTGTTATTTTGATTTTTTTTTTTGTAGTGTTAGTTGTTTTTAGGCCAACAAGCATATATAGGCATGCAGCTATTAGATTTATAGTATGGCGCTCTTACTGCCGCTCAGCTTCTACTGAAGAGGAAGGGAGATGAGCTGAACAGGGCCAAGTTCACACTGTGTGAGAGTTTCCACTCGGAGTCTCGTCGGAATTACTGGACAAAAAGAAAACTCTGCACGCAACATTTTTGTTTTTCTTGTCGGACACAAGCAGGAAACCCGACGGACATTGAGACGACATGTCAATTGTGGCCGTCGGTGCAGTGGTCCATTCAGCTTACCCCTTCCTATAGAGAACACAGGAATGATTAGGCGTGCCAAACGTTCCCATGTATGTGGTGGATGGGTGGCGGGTGGAACGAGATAACTGACAGCCAGACAATATGTATGGCCACCTTAAGGGAGCATCTTCTTAGTAGGGGATATTATCTAAGGGAACACTTACCGGTGGGGGATAATGGAGGATATTATCTACTGTGGCTGCCTACCTAATGGGGGAAGATTATCTACTATGGCCACCTACCTAATGGGGAATATCATCTAATGTGGCCACCTACCAAATGGGGGATATTATCTACTGTGGCCACCTACCTAAAGGGGATATTATCTACTATGGCCACCTACCTAAAGGGGATATTATCTACTGTGGCCACCTACCTAATGGAGGATATTATCTACTGTGGCTGCCTACCTAATGGAGGATATTATCTACTGTGGCTGCCTACCTAATGGAGGATATTATCTACTGTGGCTGCCTACCTAACAGGGAATATTATCTACTGTGGCCACCTACCTAATTGGGAATATCATCTAATGTGGCCACCTACCAAATGGGGGATATTATCTACTGTGGCCACCTACCTAAAGGGGATATTATCTACTGTGGCCACCTACCTAATGGAGGATATTATCTACTGTGGCTGCCTACCTAATGGAGGATATTATCTACTATGGCCACCTACCTAACGGGGAATATTATCTACTGTGGCCACCTACCTAATGGGGTAATATTATCTACTGTGGCCACCTCCCTAATTGGGAGCATCTACTGTGGCCAACTACCTAATGGGGTAATATTATCTACTGTGGCCACCTACCTAATGGGGGATACTATCTACTGTGGCCACCTACCTAATGGGGGAATATTACTGTGGCCAACTACCTAATGGGGTAATATTATCTACTGTGGCCACCTACCTAATGGGGTAATATTATCTACTGTGGCCACCAACCTAATGGGGGATACTATCTACTGTGGCCACCTACCTAATGGGGGATACTATCTACTGTGGCCACCTACCTAATGGGGGAATATTACTGTGGCCACCTACCTAATGAGTGAATATAACTGTGGCCACCTACCTAATGGGTGAATATTAGGGTCTTATTAGACTAAACAATTTTTAACAATTAACGACTAACGATAAACGATCGCAAACAAGATTGTTTATTGTTAACCTGAGATCATTCACCATATTACACAGAATGATAGTCGTTAGTTAAGATCGTTACTGCGATTGTTATGATTGTTTACTCCATCTGATCCCAGCAAGACAATGAACAATGTGCAGTTACACTGAACGATTAGTGGACAAATGCGAACGAATGTGGAATTACAGCGAACGATTAACAATGATTTTAGGTTTAGATCTACAGTAAATCAACGACATACGAACGATTTTTCAATCGTTGCCTGCAGTTATGCAGAACAATTATCGTTTAAATTCGAACAATATAACGATTTTTTGCACAATAATTGTCCCGTGTAATAGGGCCCTTACTGTGGTCACCTACCTAATGGGGGAATGTTATCTACTGTGCCCACCTACCTAATGGGGGAATGTTATCTACTGTGCCCACCTACCTAATGGGGGAATATTATCTACTGTGGCCACCTACCTAATGGGGGAATATTACTGTGGCCACCTACCTAATGGGGGAATATTACTGTGGCCACCTACCTAATGGGGGGAATATTACTGTGGCCACCTACCTAATGGGGGGGGATATTACTGTGGCCACCTACCTAATGGGGAATATTACTGTGGCCACCTACCTAATGGGGAAATATTATCTACTGTGGCCACCTACCTAATGGGGGAATATTACTGTGGCCACCTACCTAATGGGGGAATATTACTGTGGCCACCTACCTAATGGGGGAATATTACTGTGGCCACCTACCTAATGGGGGAATATTACTGTGGCCACCTACCTAATGGGGGAATATTACTGTGGCCACCTTACTAACAGGGAATATTACTGTGGCCACCTACCTAATGGGGGAATATTACTGTGGCCACCTACCTAATGGGGGGGAATATTACTGTGGCCACCTACCTAATGGGGGAATATTACTGTGGCCACCTACCAAATGGGGGAATATTACTGTGACCACCTACCTAATGGGGGAATATTACTGTGGCCACCTACCTAATGGGGAATATTATCTACTTTGGCCACCTACCTAATGGGTATATTATCTATGTTGGGGGGAACCTTTTTAAGATTTGCCAATTGCCACATTGCCACCCCTCACCCCCCCACCCCCCTTACACATATAGGAAAGTTAAAGAAATTGTATTGATTATTCTTTTGCTTATAAGACCCGCAGAGCATTATATTTTTCCACGGCCTTATAATTATTTCATGTTTACCACCATGGTTGGAGAAGTCAGCAATACACGGCACATCACTAAATATCCCCCCAGTACTCACTGCCAATGAGTAACAGCTCAGAAGATATGGCAGCCAAACTATAAAGGATTGTCAAGCCATAACGGCAGCCATAGACTAGATAACATTATACTGGGGGGGGGGGGGGGGGGAGACATTAGAGGAGAGGTTTCTACATCATAAGAAAAGTAAACGACATTAAAGACTGAGGAATCAATCAGACGAGTGACTCTCTTATCCCGTGACAGTCACTCAGTAAGTCATCCATATGCAATAAAGAAGGCATCCGAATAAATGATATGCCACGATGCTACCATCCAATCGTATCCATTATGTTACCAGACGGCCATAGAATAAATAACATTATGTCACGAGGCAGCCATCCAATGACTTGTTCGAATGTCGTAAAAAAGTTTTCCTACAAATGACACTATACTTAGTATCCTACGCATGTCTCCATCATAAAGCTGATCTGATCTGATGGAAACCCCCAATCTGTATTGTATCCCATTAATGGGAGTAACATAAACATAATGGCACCAAAAGATTCGCAGCCAAGCCGAGCATCTTGGGCTCCAATGTAATATCTGTAGGGATTATTATCATTTATTTTTAAGGCGCCCTTCATTCCAGAGCGCTATACAAGCGATAGGGGGTGACAAACAGGAACATTACACAATCGAAACTTGTTACATGAACAAGGTAATTGGCAGACTGGTACACGGGGATAGAAGACCCTGCCCGCGAGGGCTTAGGGCCCTATTCAACCGGACGATTATCGTTCAGATTATCGTTAAATCGTTCAAATCTGAACGATAATTGTTCGGTTGAAATGCAGTTAACGATTACCGACCGAACGAGAAATCGTTGATCGCTTTATAATACCTGGACCTATTTTTATCGTTGCTCGTTCGCAAATCGTTCGCATTGAATAAGACGTCGTTCGGTCGTTCACAGCAGATACGAACGAAATAGCGAACAAAAAACGATCGCAAATACGATCATGAGTAAAGATTATCGTTCGATGGAAATGAGTGAACGTTTTCAGGTCTTTCGCAATAGCGGTCGTTTGAGATCGTTAATCGTTAACGATTATGCGAACGATAATCGTCCAGTGGGATAGGGCCCTTACACTCTACAAGGTAAGGGGCGGGAGACAGAAGGTAAGGGGGCAGCTAGCCAAGTGTGGTGCAGGATTATTATAGGTTGTAGCCTAGATTAAAGTTACTTTTGAAGGTCTTGATGGTGGATGAGGGCCGGATGTGTCAAGGTAGACAGTTCCAGAGTGTGGAGGAGGCTCGGGCAAAACCTAGGAGGTGGTTGTGTGAGGTACGAACAAGGGGGGAGCACAAAACGTGGTCATTGGAAGATCGGAGGTTGTGTGAGGGACGGTAGCGGGATATCAAGTCAGACATATATACGAAGGGGACAGGTTGTGGACGGCCTTGTATGTTATGGTCAGCAATTTAAAATTTGTTGGGCAATTGGGAGCCAGTGAAGAGTTGGCAGAAGGGAGAGGCAGAGGCAGAGGAGAGGTGGATTAGTCAGGCAGCGGAGTTAAGGATAGACTGGAGAGGAGTGAGGGTGTTAGATGGAAGGCCAGAGAGGAGGATATTACAGTAGTCCAAGCGGGAGATAATGAGTTTACCAGGAGTTTTGTTGAGTCAGGGGTGAGAAAAGAGAGGACTTGGGAAATGTTTTTAAGGTGAAGGCAGCAGGAGGTGGTCAGGGTCTGAATATGCAGAGTAAAATAAAAAAGAGTAGAGTCAGAGGTGACCCCCTAAGGCAGCAGACTTGGGGGACAGGGGACAGAGTGCAGCCATTGATTGTAATTGATAGATTAGACGGTGGGGTGGAGCGAGATGGGGGAAAGATGATTAGTTCTGTTTTATCCATGTTGAGATTTAGAAAGTGGGAGGAGGAGGATGAAGATATAGTGTGTGTATATATATATATATATATATATATATATATATACACACTCTGGGATCCTTGATAGCAGAGAGTTGAGAGGTAGATCTGAGTGTCATCGGCATAGACGTGGTACTTGAAGCCATGGGATCTCACCTACCTTCTGGTGTCTTCCCAAGGTGGTGTCCAGGATTACAAAACATGGCTGCTATCTTGTAAAATAAGAACCCAACAAGTCTATAGGTTGTAAATGGAGATGAGGGAATACATTTGTTTAGAATTGATTTAGCTCCAAATTGCCGCCTAAAAATTTGGATTAATCGAAATCTGATTGATTGAGATTTACATGTATTTTGGCCAAATACTTTACAGTTTCACCACTAGATGTCAGTGTATTTTATATGTATAAGTATTTCTATGAGTTGCTCAGCTGAAGGTCCTAATGGGTTAATGTTTTCTATGTACCATGTGCTCTTAGTAACCAGTGGGAGGTGCTCTCTACTTCTGACCTATTATCTTTCTTCTTTCTTATGCACACACTCATCCCCACCACTCAGAGCAAGGCATACAGAAGCCCCTGTAGGAAGTTAGTTACTTAGTGGAGAAAGTGCAGTTCAGTCTGAGGCTGGGTTCACACACAGTATATTTCAGGCAGTATTTGGTCCTCATGTCAGGTCCTCATAGCAACCAAAACCAGGAGTGGATTGAAAACACAGAAAGGATCTGTTCACACAATGGTGAAATTGAGTGGATGGCCGCCATATAACAGTAAATAACGGCCATTATTTCAATAGAACAGCCTTTGTTTTAAGATAACAGCAAATATTTGCCATTAAATGACGGCCATCCACTCAATTACAACATTATGTGATCAGAGCCTTTCTGTGCTTTCAATCCACTCCTGGTTTTGGTTGCTATGAGGACCTGACATGAGGACCAAATACTGCCTGAAATATACTGTGTGTGAACCCAGCCTTATCCAGATTCTCGTGGGAGAAAGACACCCAGAACAAATGTTCCTGCTATAGCCAAGCCAGGGCCTGGATAGGACAAAGCTACCGAAAGAGGTCTACGTATCTCGCAACGCAGGTAACTGGGAAGACCCGGAAGCTTAGTTACACCAAGATAACCACAACTGGGGCTTGTATCACCCTATTTGGATGGGTAGCTTGACACTGTAGGGCAAAAGGTGGTCAGACATGGTCTAAACACAGGTACAAGTAGACTTCTTACTCAAAAGTAGTTCTCCAAAGTTCCGACAGAGTACGCTGCTACACTGGGTTGGGGCTCCTTCGACAAACTCTTCTCCTCCACTCTACTCAACCCTTCATGCACTGCTACAACTACCTCTCTTCTACTCTACTTCTCTAAGCACCTCCTTAAGCAAAAACAAGTTCCAACACTAAAGTCTGTATCAAAGATTTATTTTACAAGGGTGTATTGTACTATTGAAGAATTTTACAGTAAAGCTGTTCTATTTTTACACAGAACCGTACACTTTGGGTTACTTTTTCCTCGGACTGTGGGTGGCAGTACCGATAGTCCGGGTGGGTCAGTTGCCACCATGACAAGAGCCCAAGGGACCCACTACAACCCGGCAGGTAACCGACCATTTGGGGAACACTACAGACCGGCCACACTAAAAATCAGGTACAAACATCACACCTGTGTGCTGAACAAGCACTGGCGTCACGACAGTTAGCATTACTGGCCGACTAGTGCACAGCCGACCACCACAGGAGTGGCGTCACGAGTAACATCATAGCACTCACTGATCGAGTATTACATACAGAAGCAATGACTGCTGTCAAAATAACAGGACCCTCTTCTTCTCCATATAGTTGTCATGGTGCCCTAGCACTGGGTACTTCAAAAACTTTGAACATGAGCAGGGACTCCTGTCATTTTAACAGGGGTCCTAGTTCCTGTACAGTACGCAGTGATGTGTTATGCATTGCCACTTCACTTTTAACACTCTCAGGGTGTTCTGCACCTAGTCCAGCAAACGTAAGGAGGAATCTGTTCATACTAGAACAAATTTGACTTTTACTGTGAACAAAACCTTCTGACTAAAAGGAAGGGCACCCATCTCTATGTATGTAGCATTGCAGCTCAGCTGTATTAAAGTGAATCATTGTATACAGGTGTGACAGTTTTTTGGGGGAAGAAAGCAGCCATGTTTTACTAATCCTGGACCATTCCTTTATATGCATGAAGACCCAGCTGCTATTGCTGCCTTTGCCCCTGAGATCCTGGACAAGTCTTCAAGTGTTTTATTCTTGTATCATAAGATATTCGGACTATTTGTCATAAAAACGTCTGTTCTACTTGACTGGACTATGCGCTGTCTATTCTAACGTCAGTCACAGTCCTTATAAGTGACACGACAATCACATTGTCTGTCACTGCCATCGAACTGTCTGCACTGACAAAGCACATTGCCGCTACTAATCAATGTCTCCATCCATACCGGTTACTAGTCGGCTGAACATGCACTATGTAGACTGCCAGTGTTTCCTGTCTCTGTAACGTCCTTTAACAAGTTCTCTGTTCTCATTACAGCGGAGACCTCTGGAGACGGGATATCATCGGCAGTGATGACCTTGTCTTTTTCAATATTTCTAAGGGGAGAAATTGTGAACGCCATTGAAGCTCCCTTCGACTGCATGAACTCATTAACCGTTCCCTCTAATTAACCTTATAGATAAGAATGTTTAACTAAGCCGCAAAGTGACTCCGTTGTGCGCTCTCCAGCTGCACCACAAACACATTGCCGCCTATGACTGATGGGGGCAAACTGGTGTGGTACTTGCTTCCCAGCTCGGAGAACAAGTTATTTCATATGGGTGACTCCTGGAAAAGTTCCTGTGTAATTAAGGTGTGCTTGACATTGGAAGTAACCATATTTATCATGATAATTCAGGTCATGACTGAGGTACGAGGTATATCACTTCTATTAACATGGCCGTTTTCTTGCATACTAACCTTGACGCCCCTATATGTTTACAGTAGATCTGCAGGACTAACAACTGTCCCCGGTTCTTGGGGCAATGCGTTGTGAAAAGTGGGAAGGATCGGGTAGAAGGGTTCATGGTCACAGTAGATACCTACAGAGCTACTACGATGGGATTCAGAATTGACCCATGACACAAGCCATGCTGTTGGTGTTAAAGAGTTTTTCTTGGCAATTTTTTCTAATGGCTTATCCACAGGATGGGTCATCAATCAATGATTGGCACCTCCACCAATCAGCTGTTCAATGAGATCTTGGCGGTGGCAGTTGGCTCCATTCACAGCATAGGGGTTTTGTTAAAAGCACATGCTCCACCAATGACTGGCAGAGCTGTAGCTGTCAATCAAGAAGGGGGAGGGCCAGGAAAGTAAACAGGAAAGGCATTGCAGCAGAAGGCACCAAAGTGCCCCAGCCATGCCTCCATGACACTATGGGACAGTAATGGTCACAGTGTGGTACCCGCGTGTGGACGACTGGTCACTTGCCAGATGGTGCTGAATGACGCCACTTCTGTGGTGGTTGGTCGAGATATAACGCAGCCAGGTGGTTGATTGTTGTGACGCCAGTGCCAGTGGGGCACACAGGTATGGAGGCATACCTGCTTTTATTTTAAGGTGGCTGGCTACATCCTTTCCGCTGTGGTTGGAGACCTGCCAGGCTGTGAGGGGTCCCTTGGGCACTTATCACGGTGGTCCCGAGTGGAGCTGTGACCCACCCGGACTATCGGTACCACCACCCACAGAAAGAGAAGATGACCCAAGGACAGTGTAGTGACTGTGTAGGTGCCGGAACAATAATCACTGAGTCCTTTTATCATAAATAAAACCTTCTTTACTGTGAGAATACTTTGTACAATAGCTGATTATAGACTGTAGACGTGACAGAACAGAATCTGCGCTAAGAGCCTTTGGAGTAGAACAGCTGAGCTGACTCAGTTGTGTGCTGAGAAATAGAGTGAGCTGAGAACAGTAGAGAGGAGTTTGTGCTACAAGTAGTGGCGAGGAGTCTGTGCAGAGAGTCCCAACCCAGGGTAGAAGTGTGCTCTGCCGGAACTTTAGAAGAAGAAGAAGAAGTAGAATACTGACGAATACTTGAAAATAGAAGTAGACTTGTGCCCGTGTTTCGACCTTTGTTGTCGCTGTACCACCTGTTGCCCTATTGTGTTGTGTGACCCGTCCTATTAGGGTGACACAAGCCCCAGACCTTGTTACCTGAGTTGAGCAAGGTGGCTAAATTACCTGGTTACACCTGCGCTGTGAGATAGAAAATGTAGGCTTTTAGCAGCTTTGCTCTATCCAGATCAGTTCCTCTTGTTTCAGGATACTGTCCTGCACTTTTAGAAATTTTTACGGCGTGGGTTGGGGTGATCTCTGACTTTTCCTCTCTCAAGTAGTTTAGCACTGCATAGTTGGACCAAAGATAGCGTCTAAAAGAAAAGTCTCTCCATCTCCCATGTGCGTCAGTCCACTACCACACTCCTGACTAAACTACACTGGACACACTGGAGGGGGAACTTGGCAAAGCCAGGGCCCAGCTGGACCACAGCAGGGACCGTCTTGTCTTGCGTCCTCTCTCCACCAAGACTTGGGTAAGACTCACTAAGTGTGGGCGTGAACTTCCTCTCCCTATGTGACAACTTCCTACAAGAGGTGTAATGTCCCCTGTGAGTGGTGGAGAAGAAAGTGTAAAAAGAAAAAGGAGACTAGAGATAGGTGAAGAAGAGAAGAGAGCTCTTATTGGTGCGCAGATCACAAACAAGCAATAACCCCTTGTTCACTACAGCTGTGCAATATACAAGTGCATATACAAATAATAGCGACATCTAGTGGTAAAACTTAAGTATCACTTCATTACCATGCTAACTTATAGTACAGGCTTTTGTGAGAGGTGTATAAACTAATAACACCCGTGGTGGGATACCACAATAGCACATAGAGTTCTTTTGAACACAACTGTCAAGATGTTTGCGGTTAGTGAATAAAGATATTCTTGTAAAATGGGAAAGGGGAACTATCAGCAGGTTAGATGACCTGCTGATAGGTCCTATTGTATAGGAGACGCTGAGGAGTAAGGTATGTCTGTCATCTTCTTCCTCAGCGCCATTCCCATGCAGTTAGTCGTGTTCCCCGCAAGCGGGTAAAATTATTAGGAGCACTGGGGCACCAGGCAGGAGCACTACTCCTAACGGTCAGACCATGGGGAACACAACTAAGTGCAGAGAACAGCGCAGAGGAGGAAGGTAAGAGCTCATGTCATTGACACCCCGAAATGCTGCAATCAACATAGATTGCAGCATTTCAAGGGTTAACGGCAGACAGCAGCGCGATTACTATGCTGTCATTATGCTGGCTTCTAACATATTTAAGGGGTACTCTGACAAAAATCTTTTGTTTTCAAATCAGCTGGTTTCAGAAAGTTATAGAGATTTGTAATTTACTTCTATTTAAAAATCTCCAGTCCTTCAGTACTTATTAGCTGCTGTATGTCCTGCAGGAAGTGGTGTATTCTTTCCAGTCTGACACAGTGCTCTCTGCTGCCACCTCTGTCCATGTCAGGAACTGACAAGAGCAGGAGAGGTTTTCTATGGGGATTTGCTACTGCTCTGGACAGTTCCTAACATGGACAGAGGTGGCAGCAGAGAGCACTGTGTCAGACTGGAAAGAATACACCCCTTCCTGTAGGACATACAGCAGCTGATTAGTGCTGGAAGACTTGAGATTTTTAAATAGAACTAAATTACAAATCTATTTAACTTTCTAAAACCAGTTGATTTGAATGAAAAAAAAAAAAAAAAAAGATTTTCACCGGAGTACCCCTTTAATTTGTGCAGAGCTGCTCACATAGCATACATTATACTCCTCCACGCCAGAAACATTTATATACTTTCCTTCTGCATGGTAAAAATTAAAATGTTTATATATATATATTTATATATATATATATATATATATATATATATATATATATATATATATATATATATATATACACTGTATGTATTACTAATGTGAAAGTGGTAATTCGCAGTGGGTTTCCTATTCTGGATAACATTGGTGGATTTCTGATATATACAAGAATATTCTTATTCACTCACAACAAAGATCTTGAAAATAAAGTTGTGTTCAAAAGAATTTTTACAAAGTTTTTAGAACTTTTTCTATATACTTTTTTTTTTTTTTTTTTTTTAAAGCTGTCATCCTATTGTAATAGCGGCTTATTCCCCCATTGTGATGACTGCTGCCTGTCAGAGAATACATTACTCTGTGATGATGGAAGGACGCATCTCCCTGCTGTTTATTGGAGCTACTAACTCATCCTCCGTCCTGTTTGCACAGTGTGTATCTGCCTCATCTTCCCCATCTTCTCGGCTGTGGAGGTGATTAAAGCCCTATTGAATGGGGATTGTGGATTTTCGGGCGATTGTTCTTCTGAATTAAATGAATTGAGTCGAATCACTTTGTCGAGACTTTTTCTGTCACTTCCCATTAAGTGGTTGAAATATCCGCCCGTTGGTTGTGATCTTTATGGTAGACATTTATGTATTGCATTCCATTAGTATTACGCTTTGCAGAGAATAGAAAGATGATAATTTCAAGAGAGCAATTTAAATCCTATCATACACAATGCCGTCAGATGGGCTCCAAAACATATTAATATTATCATATCCAATGTCTGGGAGCACAGAATGTGACAACAGAGCCGCTGATTCTTCCACCCTGACGGCTACTGGTGCGCTTAAAGAAAAAAAACTGTTGGAATTTTCTATTTTTTAAAGGGGTACTCAGGCAAAAAATTTTTTTTTTTTTTATATAAACTGGTTTTAGAAAGCTATAAAGATTTGTAATTTACTTCTATTTAAAAAATCTCCAGTCTTCCAGTACATATCAGCTGCTGTATGTCCTGTAGGAAGTGGTGTATTCTTTTCAGGCTGACACAGTGCTCTCTGCTGCCACCTCTGTTCATGACAGGAGCAAATCCCCATAGAAAACCTCTCCTGCTCTGGACAGTTCCTGACATGGACAGAGGTGGCAGCAGAGATCACTGTGTCAGACAGGAAAGAATGCACCAATTCCTGCAGGACACACAGCACCCGATAAGTACTGGAATACTGGAGATTTTTTTTTTAAATAGAAGTAGATTACAAATCTATATAAGTTTCTGAAACTAGTTGATTTGAAAGTAAAATATTTTTGCTGGAGTACCCCTTTAATGTTTAGAAATAATTTCTTATTGAATTTCTGAAGATGCAATTTAACAAGGCATGGAAATTTTACATTAATTTCCATAAACTCAGATGTAGCAGAGTCAAGTTTGTTCGTATACAATAGGGCATGCACAGAGGGGGGCATCTACTATAGTGGACTACACAGAGGGGCCATCTGTAAGGGGGGGGGGGCTACAGAGAGGGGGGGTATATACTATAGGGGATGCACAGAGGATGTCATCTACTATATGGGACTACACAGAGGGGGGCATATACTATATATGATGCACAGAGGATGTAATCTACTATATGGGACTACACAAAGGGGGGGCTCTCTAGGAAATGCACATGGACCATTTATATGGAAGACTAAACCAGGGGCCATCTATAAGGTGGCTACACAGAGGGGGGCATATACTATAAGGGGGTCACATAGAGTCAGCCTACCCACTAAATGAGGGTATAACGGGGTCACTACAGATGTGCAGTGTGTAGAGAGATGAGGATGATACCAGAGTGAGGAGCCTAATATGTCTGTCTGGCAAATTCTGTGTATTCGTGGCCCGGAGAAGTTCTCATAAATGGCCCAGGGCAGATGGAGAAGAAAAGGAAAAGGAAACAACTCTGATCAGAGAAGACGTCCCCTGTGAGTCACTTAATATAGCTGCACTGTAATGTATAAGGAGTACAGAACCTGTGTAGAGCTGGGTGTGTTTATGGCGTAGTGGTCGGTCGAGGGGGGGCAATCAAAAGTTTGTTATGGGGCCCAGCTATTTCTAGTTCCGCCCCTGCATAGTAATACCACTAAAGATGAGCGTGACTTGAGCACGATCGAGAGAAGAGAGTCCTGAAAAACATGGATACAATAGGCCATTGGCTGTATTCCTGGACTCCCTAGGGCCGCATCCAACTTCTTCAGCTACTGGTATTCAATTGCGATCCGAGGATGTTGATGTCGCGCACATCTCTAGGTACTATTATACTGTGCTCAAATATTACTAGATTTGATTTCCTTTCGATTCCCGGTTTTTGTTATTTGTTTGCGCTCCAGGGTCGCCAGCAGAGTAATATTCGGATTGCCATTGCTCATTTTAATAATAAGATGCCACTAGTGGTGGAGAGATGGCCTTTCATTAGCTAAGAGAAATGTTCTGCCAGTGCGGCGCATACTAAGCAGCACGTCAGGGCGGCTTCGGGGGGATGGAAGTCTTAGGAGCAGAGTCCCTTTAATACAATGCTTATTCTTGGGGGTGTTATGTCAGGAATCGGTGGCTTTATTCGCAGGGCTTCATTTATTTGGTCTTGTTACTAGGCCCTGTCACACTCGCAATTTCATTAATTTCCGTCTGATTGATGGGAATAATGCTCTCCGGAGTAGCATCTGACTTGTGTACTACACGTGAAGAACTAATACATTCTGCTTCCTAAAGGTCAGAGAATCCTACTTTATCTTTATCAAGTGAACAGGAATAAATTATGTCGAGTAAAAAGCTAAGGACGTTTCTGAGCAGTCGAGCCCTATCATCCCTATAAAGACTTCATACAATATAATGGACTGAATGACTGGTAAATGACTTACCCAATCACTTACCCACACGATTGGAGGTCATTGTTAGATCGCATGGGACCCACTGCCGGGACTCTCACCGATCACTGGTAAGAAGCTACCGGTATCTACCAGTATCCTCGCTGCCGCTCTATACAACGTCACTGGAAACAGTGAAGGGAGGATGCAAACTTCTACCCATCATAGTCGTTGGTGATGAAGCTGAGGATTCCATAGTAGTGACAGATCACTGGGACTCACACACAGTCACTAGTATGGGTTTATGGAATCTTCATCGCCAACACAACCAAGGTGAGAAAAAGATGCCCCGCTGTAGGTAGTTGCCCACTGTGGGTAGCCAAGCGCTACTCCCCTATAGGTAGCTGCCTTCTAGACATAGCTGCTGCCCCCACATAGTAGATAGCCTCCCATAGGTAAATAGGTCCTCCCCTATAGGTAGCTGGTGCCTCCAGTAGGTATATGTCTCCCTTTAGGTAGTTTCCCCTCTTAAAGGGGTATTCCTCTCAAACATAACTTTTGATATGTTGCTGCCCATGGTGAGACTAACAATTCCTTCCATACTTGTTATTATCTATTCAGTCTCAGTTCCCCAGTTCTGAGCTGCTGTTTTCTGCTGAAGACACAAAAATCTGCATGTGGGCTTTTCTCTCCTCCCCCTCCCTTCTGAGGCTGCTGATGTAAACAAGTCCCTGTCAGGCTTTATCTGTCACATTGTAGCTTCTTTGTAATGCTGGGAGGGTTAATCTGTGTTCAGGTTGCTAACTAACGCACTGTGATTATCCCTGCATAACAAAGAAGCCACAATGTTGCAGATAAAGCCAGTCAGGGACTGGTTTACATCAGCCGTCTCAGAAGGGAGGGGGAGACAGAGAGAAAAGCTCACAGTCAGATTTTTCTATTTTTAGCAGAAAGCAGAAGCTCCGAACTGGGGGAAGGAGACTGAATAGATAATAACAAGTATAGAAGGAATTGTTAGTCTCACCATGGTTAGCAACATATCAAAAATTATTTTTAAGTGGAATACTCCTTTAACCCCTAGACGCACCAGGATGTTATTGTACGTCCTGGTGTTGCTAGGGGAGTTCACAGGGGGGCTGCACGGTGATGCGGTCCCGGTGCTATATGCAGCCCAGACTGCAGATATTAGGCATTTAGACTTCTTGGACTTCTAGTATGTGTGTAAAAAAAAGCCATAGGCTGTATCCCAGTTTTCCAGGCGGTCCTCCGGCTGTATCCACCCTCTTCACGGAGGCGGAAGACAGTGGGAATCTGACGCCGAGAGTTCAGGTACATACGAACCTGAACCTCGGCAGGTTCGCTCATCTCTAGTAATCGCCCGAACTATTAAATTATTACATTCCTGATCTCACACGGTAAACGGCGTAAGCGTAAACAAAAAATTAAAGTGCAAAGTTGCATATTTTTGGTTGCATCAAACCTAGAAAAATTGTAATAAAAAGTGATCAAAAATTCGCATATAAGCAAACAAGGTACTGATAGAAAGAACTCATCATGGCGCAAAAATTGACACTTTACACAGCCCCATAGACCAAAGGATAAAAGTGTTATAAGCCTGGGAATAGAGCAATTTTAAGGAACATAGATTTTTTTTTAAAAATAAAGGTTTTAATTTTTTAAAAGCCATCAAATAAAATAAAAGTTCTACAAGTCATATATCACCGTAATCGTACTGACTTGAGGAACAAACATAAGAAGTCAGTTTTACCCTGGGGCGAATGGCGTAACCCCCCCCCCCCCTTTAGACCATAGGCTTAATGCAAGGGTAAGTGACGGCGTTGGGAACCAGCCGTTCCATGTACTGTTGGCTTCCACCTGCGAGTGCACTTGCAGATAATGTTGGCGCTCACTGGCATTAGAGATCCAGGGCAGGTGCCCAGGAATCCTGGTGTTAGTGATCAGCCATCCTCCCAGCCAGGTAGTCCATGGCATCCTAGGTGGGTGCCTACGTTGCCTAACCATTGTCGTGGCCCTTGGCACTGTTCATGCTCATATGGGGCTCCATTTAGTCTCCCGGTCACAACCATGATGGAGTTTCAAGGTTTAATTCACATCCTACAGAAAAGAAGATCAGTAGCTGAAAAGTTTTCAGTTTCAGCAATTTCAACTGAATGGTGGACATCTATATGGCAGAATGCCGATAGGCAACATGGAAAAGCATACGGCTAGTGAAGTCTTTCAGCAAAAATTCAGAAAACGTGAACATGTGACCTGACCTAGACCTATATCTGAAGAAGCAGTGGACAGATTTTGTCAACTTCGATCAATTGAATCCAACAGTCAAGTAATATCACTCACAAGCTCGAGAACAAAGATGGAAGAAGAGCTTCAAAACTAATTACATGTCTCTAAAGGAAAGATCAGAACTGTCCAGACTATAGGATAGCATTGCTTTTCAATCAAAACCGGGCAATAGGGAAGCAGGGAGGGTTATATACTAAATGTCAGGGCTCCTCTCATGTGATAGCACAATATAGGTATAATGCTCACAATGATGGCACCATAGTGTGAGAATGTATACAAGCAGGGGCGTAACTAAGATTCCTGGGGCTCCCCATAGCAAAATGAACCCCCCAACATACTTACCTGGCCCAACGTGTCAATCGTGCGCTGAGGAGCTAGTAAAACCCCTTGGTGCCTTGGCCCCTTAGCAGTTGCACGGTCTTCCTTTTTGGTTGCTACTCCGCTGCCTCTCTAGGTTGGCTGGTATTCGGGCATCCAGTGAGAGTCACCAGGTGGCTGATATGGAACATGGAAACATGTAACATGGAAACAGGTCATGCTGTGCTAGGGGGCTCAAGACCCCCTGTCGCACTGGCCCCATAGCAGTTGCATGGTCTGCCTACACGGTAGCAGCACGGTTTGCCTCTGTATACGAGGAATTATGTAAACAGTTACAGTTTTGTTCAGCTACAGGAAGCACATATTGTAGGAAAGTGATGGGTTAACTGTGTGACTAAATGCACATTTTTCTTGTTAGCCCCCTGCTTAAGAGAGGGTCTGTCAGGCTATTCCTAGGTCAACCAACCACAGTAAAGGGCAACCAAGCAAAGCATCTTTCTATATTGCCTGGCCTATCAGGGCCCAGACTTAGTGACTCCTCATCTGTTCTGTCTAATCCCCTGCCAATTTACCGCAGGTTTTTTTCACCAATAGGAGCTCTTCCCTGCAGTGTAAGTTAGGAGGTTAGTGAGGGCCTGGGGTCAGTCTAATCTCTTAGGTGTTCCTGCCAGTAGTGTATCCAGTTGTATCCAGAGCCCGAGAGTGTCTTACACGGGGCCTGGCCCTCCGGCCAGTACTTCTGATGTCCTACTGTTCCAGTTTCCAGTGTTCCTGAGAGCCGACCCATGGCCTGCTACCCCCTGAGGGAAATCGTCTGTCCACGATGAGGGGGTCACCTTCAATTCTTCAGGTCCTGCTGTTCCCCCTGTTCCAGTCTCAAGTCAGCGGTTGGAGAAGTTTGCTTTTTGCCCATGTGCCCTGCTGCAACTCCCTAAGCTCTAAAGCTAAAACTGACGGTTGGCTCCTTGCAGTGTGCGACAGTGTGTATTCATGTAAGCTTGATGAATTTCTTCTTCACCATGAGTACAGTGCCCCTCTAGGTAGTCCACCCTGTCACTGTAGTCAAATCTATTCTCCTGGCACCTAACTTAGAGACTATTTAAACCCTAAGATCCAAACTCATTATACATGCTGTATTCTTTAAGGGAATTGCTGACAGACCTAATCTCAAACTAATGCACCTTGTGAACAAAGCCCTATATTGAAGGTACCAGATCTGAATTATCAAAAGAACTACTTCAGACTAGCTAGTGCCTCTTCAAACTTTCAGGGTAATCTAAGATTACAATATAACTTGGATATCCCGAATATGCATGGCCTTTTTTTGGAACCTTACATAACATCTGTCCGCGCTGCAATTATTTTTTTGTATGTTTGCAAGGTTTAAAATAACAAGTCTCAGATTTGTATTGATGCAAATGTTAAAGTGATTAACACATGGCCCGATACACCAGAGCTGCTTACTTCATGTGTCATTTTAGCAAGATTAAAAAAAAGCTTAATTAACCCCTTAAGGTCAATGGCAATTTTCGTTTTTGCGCTTTCGCTTTTTCCACTTTATGTTTAAAAGGCCATAGCGCTTGCATTTTTTCACCTAGAGACCCACATGAGCCCATTTTTTCTCAATACCAATTGTACTTTCCAATGACAGACTTTATTTTCCCATAAAACATGCTGCCAAACCGGAAAAAAATCATTTGCGGTGTCAAATTGAAAAAAAAAAAGGAATTTATTTTCATTTCAGGGAGTTTTGTATTTATGCCGTTCGCCCTATGGTAAAACTGACATGTTATTCATGTTCCTCAAGTTGTTAAGATTACAATGATATATAACTTAGAAACACACGTTCCAAATGGGTATACGCAATAAATTGTCAGCAAGGGGTCTATTCCTTTTACCCCAAATCCTTGTTAACCCAATACAAACTCCCTACTAAAAAAGCCTATAAAACATATATTGTATACCAAAAGAGCGAAAACAAGGCTTTCAGATGAATATAAAAATGTAATTTGCATATAACAAGTAAATTACATGTATCAATTAAAAACACAATAACAAAAAAGAAAAGAATAAAATAGTGTCCTACAAACACACTGTTTATAATAATAGTTTATAAGGATTGGAAAGGTACCATATTCTCTAGAGTCAATGGAGCTATTATTTCTATTATTGCAAAGCAAGCCTCCCAGTTATGGGCTAAAAAGTACAGAGTTAAATTTGGCCGCTATCTAAAAATACATAAAAATACAATTATAGCTGTTCACAATGACTCACCCATAGCAGTGTGGTAGTGCTTGACCCCTACGCACGTTTCGCGTGGCTACGCTTCCTCAGGGGGCGTGTCTATAGCCCTATCCTTTGTGCTTTATATACTATGTGTAATAATTACTTCCGGGGTATCGGCGCATGTCGTGGGAGGGCCGGAAATCGCGTCATATTCTCCCGGCACTCATCGCTGGAACGCACATCCACGGCGTGAAACGCACATGGACATGCGCACTGCGATCAAGAGGCCGGCCAGAACTGACGTCCTCACCCTGGATCCCAGGACATGCGCACAGCCGGAAGACGGGGACTTAGACTCAAAAACAACCATTGCGGATTCACTTATCCTGGCGGGACCTGTTTATATTAGATCAGGAGACGGGTAATGTGAATACAGCTATTATAAGATATAAAGTGACAGTGTGCACAGTGTAAAAATTCATAACTATACAGTATATAAATTAATATTCTCAAATGTGAAGCAAATGAAGTGTAACAATCAAAAGGATACATTAATCAAAAAGTGCCATAGTAATTGCATAAATGTACAAAAAAGTGCATATAAATACATATATACCAGTGTAATAAAAATTATCCGTACACAACCAATTCATGTGATTATAAATGCAAAAATACAAAAAATACATATAGAAATAAAGTGCATTGTGATCAATTTACATAATTGCATGTATTATACATCTCACATCCTCCCCGTAATTCACACTATTGCCCATCCCATAACAAGCAGTTTTCTCGATGTCTTGTAGATGTTATAGTTTTCCACATTACTTGTCCCTCATATCTTGCCGCTATGTGAGATCCCATATTAAGACTCGATCCCCATCATCAAATATTTCACTAAAAAACGTATAAACATAAAAGTAAAGTTATAAAAACCATACATACACAACACAAAAGATAAAATTAAAAACTGTAGGATAAACCTGATGATCACAAAAAAGGAGCAAAGCTCTGTTGTTCATTCAACCAAAAAGAATGTCGGTGGATTTCCACACTGGGTACGTTAGTCCCGAGAGGGTTGAATGAACAACAGAGCTTTGCTCCTTTTTTGTGATCATCAGGTTTATCCTACAGTTTTTAATTTTATCTTTTGTGTTGTGTATGTATGGTTTTTATAACTTTACTTTTATGTTTATACGTTTTTTAGTGAAATATTTGATGATGGGGATCGAGTCTTAATATGGGATCTCACATAGCGGCAAGATATGAGGGACAAGTAATGTGGAAAACTATAACATCTACAAGACATCGAGAAAACTGCTTGTTATGGGATGGGCAATAGTGTGAATTACGGGGAGGATGTGAGATGTATAATACATGCAATTATGTAAATTGATCACAATGCACTTTATTTCTATATGTATTTTTTGTATTTTTGCATTTATAATCACATGAATTGGTTGTGTACGGATAATTTTTATTACACTGGTATATATGTATTTATATGCACTTTTTTGTACATTTATGCAATTACTATGGCACTTTTTGATTAATGTATCCTTTTGATTGTTACACTTCATTTGCTTCACATTTGAGAATATTAATTTATATACTGTATAGTTATGAATTTTTACACTGTGCACACTGTCACTTTATATCTTATAATAGCTGTATTCACATTACCCGTCTCCTGATCTAATATAAACAGGTCCCGCCAGGATAAGTGAATCCGCAATGGTTGTTTTTGAGTCTAAGTCCCCGTCTTCCGGCTGTGCGCATGTCCTGGGATCCAGGGTGAGGACGTCAGTTCTGGCCGGCCTCTTGATCGCAGTGCGCATGTCCATGTGCGTTTCACGCCGTGGATGTGCGTTCCAGCGATGAGTGCCGGGAGAATATGACGCGATTTCCGGCCCTCCCACGACATGCGCCGATACCCCGGAAGTAATTATTACACATAGTATATAAAGCACAAAGGATAGGGCTATAGACACGCCCCCTGAGGAAGCGTAGCCACGCGAAACGTGCGTAGGGGTCAAGCACTACCACACTGCTATGGGTGAGTCATTGTGAACAGCTATAATTGTATTTTTATGTATTTTTAGATAGCGGCCAAATTTAACTCTGTACTTTTTAGCCCATAACTGGGAGGCTTGCTTTGCAATAATAGAAATAATAGCTCCATTGACTCTAGAGAATATGGTACCTTTCCAATCCTTATAAACTATTATTATAAACAGTGTGTTTGTAGGACACTATTTTATTCTTTTCTTTTTTGTTATTGTGTTTTTAATTGATACATGTAATTTACTTGTTATATGCAAATTACATTTTTATATTCATCTGAAAGCCTTGTTTTCGCTCTTTTGGTATACAAATGATATATAACTTGCATAACTGTTATATTATTTGATGGATTTTAAAAAATGAAAACCTTTTTATATAAACTAAATGTGTTTAAAATTGCTCTATTCCCAGGCTTATAGCGCTTTTATTTTGTGGTCTATGGGGCTGTGTGAGGTGTCATTTATCATTTTTTTGCGCCATGATCTGTACTTTCTATCAGTACCTTGTTTGCTTATATGCGACTTTTTGATCACTTTTTATACATTTTTTTCTTGATTTGATGCAACCAAAAATGCGCAATTTTGCACTTGGGAAATTTTTGGCGCTTACGCCATTTACCGCGCGAGATCAGGAATGTGATAACTTAATATTTCGGGCGGCGATTACGCATGTGCCGATACCAAATATGTTTGTATATTTGTTTATTTATTTATATTTATTTAGAAAATGGGGGTTATTTGGACTTTTACTAGGGGAGGGGATTTTTTATTAATAAAAACACTTTTTTCCTTCTTTTTTTTACATACAAGAAGTCCCCCTGGGGGATTTGTATATACACAGCAAGATCCATTAGATCGGTGATAGATTAGTTTGGCCTTCTGCAGGCCATAGCAATGTATTGCCGAGCGGGGATCAGCTGCACTGAAATGCATAATTAGCCGGCGCGGCAACGGGACCCGCGCCGCCTAATAGAGGCACTTCCTGGCTGCAGGTACCAGCCGGGAGAGGTGCCGTTCCGAGCGGGGACCCCTCTCTGGACTCCCCCTGCGCCACCATGACATACCAGGTACGTCATGGGACGCTAAGGGGTTAATATCGCTAACATAGTTAATTCACTTTATCAAACCACAGCCATGGCAAAAATGTGTAAAAAAAAGTTTTCAAAAAGTTATATAAATTTGTAATTTACTTCCCATACTTATCAGCTGCTGTATGTTATGCAGGAAGTGGAGTATTCTTTCCAGTCTGTACACAGTGCTCTCTGCTGCCCCCTCTGTCCATGTCAGGAACTGTCCAGAGCAGTAGCAAATCCCCATAGAAAACCTCTCCTGATAGGAAAGGTGTATACATTGCCCTTTCCTAATTGCAGAGAGAAAGAACATGCTCTAGAGCAGTGATTTTCAACCAGTGTGCCGTGGCACACTAGTGTGCCGCGACACATGGTCGGGTGTGCCGCGGGGAAAGTTCCCCAAACTATGGTGCCCCTATGAAACAGGAGAAAACAATGGGGGAGAGAAACCTGGGGATGGGGGAGAAGCAGGGGAGAGAAGCAGGGGGGAGAGAAACATGGGGATGGGGAAGAGAAACAATGGAGAGAAGCAGGGGGGAGAGAAGTTTGGTGGAGAGAAGCACAGTAGAGAAGCATGGGTGAGAGAAGCACAGGAGAGAAGCAGGGAGGAGAAGCACAGGAGAGAAGCATGGGTGAGAGAAGCACAGGAGAGAAGCATGGGTGAGAGAAGCACAGGAGAGAAGCAGGGAGGAGAAGCACAGGAGAGAAGCATGGGGGAGAGAAGCACAGGAGAGAAGCAGGGGGGAGAAGTATGGTGGAGAGAAGCATGGGGGAGAGAAGCATGGGGGAGAGAAGCATGGGGAGAGAAGCACAGGTGAGAAGTATGGTGGAGAGAAGCACAGGTGAGAAGTAGAGGGGAGAAGTATGGTGGAGAGCACAGGAGAGAAGCATGGGGGAGAGAAGCACAGGAGAGAAGCACGGGGGGGAGAAGAAAACAGGCCCAGGTTTAACACTGAGTGAGTATAAATACATTTAGAATCTATATTATTAACTATATGTATAATATGTACTGTTTTAGTGTCATTTTGTGCCATTTTGGTTGGTGGTGTGCCCCGGGATTTTTTTAAGTATAAAAAGTGTGCCGCAGCTCAAAAAAGGTTGAAAATCACTGCTCTAGAGGCTACAATAAGAAGAACGTACGTTTGTTTTAATGGAAAACAACAGCCGTTCTTTTTTTTTTTTTTTTTTTTTAAATAGTAAGTTGTGTGAACATATCCTAAAAATGACTAAAAATTTACTTTGTCTATAGAATAACTGGTTATAGGGAGCTTATACAATATTGTGTTCTCCTTATAACATAGATACTGTATATAGGGGGAGATTTATTAAACATGGTGTAAAGTGAAACTGGCTCAGTTGCCCCTAGCAACCAATCAGATTCCACCTTTCATTCCTCACAGACTCTTTGGAAAATGTAAGGTGGAATCTGATTGGTTGCTAGGGGCAACTGAGCCAGTTTCACTTTACACCATGTTTAATAAATCTCCCCCTATATATAGCTTACTTTTTAATGTTTTTAGGTGCATTTCCCCCCTGTTTGGCACACATGGTTAATTTCTTCCCATCTTGCAGCAGGGTTGGTTAGATAGTATCCGGCATGTGGCACCCCGCATGTAATTGACAGGCCCGGTCCCTTCTGTGCTGAGTCGGATTAGCTCGGTAATGAGGTCTCGCTCAGGTGTGAGTCCTGCACATCAACTTCTGATCTATTCCCCCCAGGGCAGCTGCCTGCTATTTGTGATAGTGAGAGAACATGCATCAGTGGCCTCTGTAATGTGTCTGTGTTTGAACGTTTCGATATGTAAGGGGAGGTATTGTATCCCGGGGGCTGGCGGGGAAGAGGTTGTGATGCATGGTAATGGATGTGTACTGAGAAAAATCGCTATAATCTGCTTGGTTTCTCTTCTTCCCCTTCATCCTGATATCACACTGTTAAACTGTTCCAATATCTTCCATTCATTCGTTGACACCATCATGTTTCTTTTCAAGGGGTACTTCTTTCAAATCAACTGGTATCAGAAAGTTATAAAGATTTTTAAAAATCTCAAGTCTTCCAATACTTAACAGCTGCTGTATGTCCTGCAGAAAGTGGTGTTTTCTTTCCAGTCTGACACATTGCTTTCTGCTGCCACCTCTGTCCGTGTCAGGAACTGTCCAGAGCAGTAGCAAATCCCCTTAGAAATCATTTCCTGCTCTCCAGACTGGAAAGAATATACCACTTCCTGCAGGACGTATAGCAGCTGATAGGTGCTGGAAGACTGGAGATTTTTTAATAAAAGTAAAATACAAATCTCTGGCATCGATTTTTTTTTTTTTAGGGTAGCTTCACACGTACCGACTAGGTCGGCTAGGTTTTGGCAGATCACTTTCACTACATACACACAGCGGTCTGAGCGTGTATGTAATTCTGCCGGCCGCTTAACCCCTTCAGCTGCCGCCCGCCTCCCGCTCTGAATACATTACCTGTACTGCTCTCCCGCTCGGCCAATCAGTGTGTTGCCCAGCCGCAGCCACTGATTGGCCGGGCGGGAGAGCAGTACACCGGGACCCAGTGCAGGGAGGACAGGTAATGTATACAGAGCGGAGCGGGAGCCGGGCGGCAGCTGAAGGGGTTGAGCGGTCGGTTAAGTGATCTGCCAGGACCTAGCCGTCTCGCAGCGTTATTAACGCTGCGAGTCGGTATGTGTGAAGCTACCCTAACCCTTGTTGTTAATGGCGTGTATGGGACCCATTCAGCTTCACACTACAGGATCCGCAGCGGATTTCACTGCAAACTTGCAGCGTCAAATCCGCTGCAGATCTGGTAGATGTGAAGCTACCCTGTCTCTTCCTTGTGGACGTATCCATGCAGCTTGATAATATAGGAAGTTCTGGTTGAGATACAGAAACATATGTATCTTACAGGGGGTCACCATGAGATCACATGACCCATCTGAAGGAAAGGAGTTTTCAACTAGAAAGGAACAAGTGAATGAGGTGATACTAGCTGAATTGTAAATATAGGCTGACTAGCTGCATACTGAGTAATAAAAAATGGACCAAAAATAGCTCAGCACATTCTCTAGGATTCCTCTGAAACTTGCAACTTTTCCAGGCAAAATTTATTGTTTGTCTATCCTTAAAAGGGGTCATCAATATCAAATTGTGAGGGACCGACATCTGCTTTTCAGAACTGTACTGCTTGTATACACAGAGAAACAGAGCAGGAAGCAGATAGTGCCATCCACTGTGATGTGGCCAAGATCAGTTACTGCAGCTAAGCTCCCATTAAAGAGAATAGTTGATCGGTAGCGGTGCTAGGAGTCAGACCCTCCCCAATCTAATAATCATGACCTTTCCTGAGGATAGGCCAACAACTATTTTGTCTGTAATATCCCTTTAAGCAGCTCCAGAGTGTGATCTCAGTACATGCCACCCTCTACTGAGAGGGATCAACCTAAATAAAAGAAAATTCAATCTAGGGTGAAAAAGTCTGATATTTCTTACCAGAATGCACAAGTATTTCCATAGAAACCCAAATGACCTTCACAAACCCTCGGCCAGACAGCAGCCCACATACAGTCAAATGCATGAAGATATTTTTTTTCTCTGTAAAGTTTTGTCTAGCAACATTTCAGCCATTACTGTCTGCACATATGTCATATATTAGCAGAAAGTCACCAGAGAGACAGAGGATCACCTGCAAAACCTGACAAAGGGCAAGCCCCAAGGTGACGCTCCCTGGCTTCAGTCTGCTCTGTGCGGCTTGTATTCTTGGGTCGGTCTATTTCAGCACCTAGTGTTTCCCAGGTGCTGCAGACATTAGGACGTCCTCGGGACATTAGGTTGTGAGCAGTAGAGATTTCATACAAGCTGTCACGGACCAGAGCACATGTCCTAGTTTCTTTGAGAAGTTTACTTATGATGTTAGATTTTTTTTTTTACAATAAAGCGACAAAAATTCTGAATCCTGATAGATCATCTCCCAATGTATTTGTACCAGGGCCAGACAGTCCTCTTAAAGGGGGTTTTCTAGTATCAGAAAATTGTATTAAAAGGAGAAGTCCCGTGAAATTATATTTTTATTAAGGTATTGTATTGCCCCCCAAAAGTTATACAAATCCCCAATATACACTTATTACGGGAAATGCACATAAAGTGCTATTTTCCCTGCACTTACTACTGCATCAAGGCTTCACTTCCCTGGATAAAATGGTGATGTCACTTCCTGGATAACATGGTGATGTCACTTCCTGGATAACATGGTGATGTCATTTCCTGGATAACTTGGTGATGTCACGACCCGACTCCCAGAGCTGTGCGGGCTGTCGCTGCTTGAGACGATGATGGCAGAGGGATGCTCAGTGTCCCTCCAGTGCCCTGTGTCCCTCAGTGTCCCCCTGCCATCGTCCTCTCCAGCAGTCACACACAGCCCGCACAGCTCTGGGAGTCGGGTCGTGACATCACCATGGTATCCAGGAAGTGACATCACCATGTTATCCAGGAAGTGACATTACCATTTTATCCAGGAAGTGACATCACCATGTTATCCAGGAAGTGACATCACCATGTTATCCAGGAAGTGACATCACCATGTTATCCAGGAAGTGACATCACCATGTTATCCAGGAAGTGACATCACCATGTTATCCAGGAAGTGACATCACCATGTTATCCAGGAAGTGACATTACCATGTTATCCAGGAAGTGACATCACCATTTTATCCAGGAAGTGAAGCCTTGATGCAGTAGTAAGTGCAGGGAAAAAAGCACTATAAGAATTTCCTGTAATAAGTTGTAACGCCTGGAGTAGTGGATCCACTGGACCGTCACCAGCGATGGCACTAACCTCACCAGGGAGCGGAGTCTAAGGGGCCGCTGGTTTTCACCAGAGCCCGCCGCAAGGCGGGATGGACTTGCTGCGGCAGGCGACCCCCAGGTCGCTACCCCTGGCTTGGTTGCTAGTGACGGCAGGCGAGGCGTGGCAGGAGCAGTAGGCAGGAGATGGTGCTGGCAGAGGTCAGTAGACGTAACCGCAGGTGACAGGCTGAACGCAGGAGCAATGGAGTGACAGGGGAGCAGGAACCAGGAACAAGGACTAGGGACCAGGTAGCGGATAGGAATCAGGAACAAGGACTTGGGACCAGGTAGCGGATAGGAAACAGGAACAACAAGGGGCTGGGCCAAACGCTATGGGAAGCATATAGAGGCTCCAACACAAGGGACAGGGCATGCTGGGATTTATAGGGAGTGATTGGTGCAACTAACCAATTAAGGGCGGACTGGCCCTTTAAATCTGAGACAGCCCTAGGAGGCGGGGACGCGCGCGCCGGCCGGCACAGACGGAGACAGGAGCGGAGGAGAGGTGAGGCGCCCCCAGGGGCCGAACTAGCAGCAGCGCCGGGTCCCTGCACAAGGACCCCGGCGGCTGCATGGGGCAGGAGGAGGTCGCGGCGGCGGCCCGGAACACGGGACGCCGCCGCGGCCGGGACAGTACCCCCCCCTTTGGCCTCCCCCTCTTTCTTGCCTGCAGATGGAGGCATCAGGCAAGTCTTGGTATTCCGCCGGTAGGCCGGACAAAGGCTTGACGGGCTCGGGTGACAACATAGAATGCTTGGGCTGAGGTGACCTCAGACACTGGTTGGAACAGTCCTGACCCCAACTAAGAATCTTCCCGGTTCTCCAGTCCAGCTTAGGGGCATGTAATTGCAGCCAAGGGAGTCCCAGGAGGATGGTGGAAGAAGAATGGGGCAGGACGTAGAAGGAGATCTTTTCCAGATGTGAAGTGCCCACCTGGAGGACTAGAGGTGCGGTCTGGTAGTGCACATGGTCGGTAAGAATCTCGCCCGTGACCGAGGAGATAGTCAGGGGTCTGGCTAGTGGAGTCACGGGTAGCCGCCATCTCTGGACCAATGTAGCTGCAATAAAATTGCCTGCTGACCCAGAATCGAGAAAGGCAGTAGTCTGGTGAGTTTGTCCTGAGGGTGTCTGGATGGAAACTGGCACAGACAACTTCGGAGAGGTGGCATTCACACTTAGGGAGACCTCTCCCACCGGACCTAGGTGCTGGAGTTTCCTGGATGCTTGAGGACGTTGGGGACATCTCAGCCGAAAGTGATCCGAACCACCGCAGTAGAGGCAGAGATTCAGCTCCAGACGACGAATTCTTTCATCAGGCGTCAGGTGAGCCCGTTCCACCTGCATAGGAATCTCAGGAGTCGACTGGGACTCCGGAACGTCAGGATTCTGGAAGACCGGCGCCAGCTGGAGATGGCAACGGGACAGGCCTAGTCGCCGTTCATGCCAGACCTCCTCCTCTCTCTCAGAAAAACGAGTATCGACCCTGGTGGCCAGTAGGATGAGTTCGTTCAGGGAGGTAGGTAGGTCTCGGGCGGAAAGCACGTCCCTCACCCGACTGGACAGGCCCTTCTTGAAGGTGGCTATTAGAGCGGCCTCATTCCAGTCTAATTCTGCCGCCAGGGTGCGGAACTGGATGGCGTAGTCACCAACAGAGGAAGTTCCTTGGGATAGGTTGAGGAGAGCAGTCTCAGCCGAAGACGCACGGGCAGGTTCCTCAAAGACAGAGCGGAACTCGGCCAGGAAAATTTGGAGATTAGCAGCCACAGGATCATCACGGTCCCACAGTGGTGTGGCCCAGGCCAGAGCTCTACCCTCCAATAGGATGATGATGAAAGCCACTTTAGAGCGCTCGGTGGCAAACTGACTGCTTAGAAGTTCGATATGCATGGTACATTGGGTCAGGAATCCTCTGCACAACTTGGAGTCACCAGCGTATTTGCTTGGGAGAGCCAGTCGAAGTGTAGAAAAAGCAGCAGGAGGTGGTGAGCGCTGGGCTGTAGTATGCTGCTGTAAGGCGGCAGTGAGTTGCTGGATCTGCTGCGACTGTTTCTGGATTTGTTGCGCCTGTTGGGCGACCACTCGGGCTATGTCACGGATATCAGGCACCTCGCCGGGATCCATGGTTGGAGCCTACTGTAACGCCTGGAGTAGTGGATCCACTGGACCGTCACCAGCGATGGCACTAACCTCACCAGGGAGCGGAGTCTAAGGGGCCGCTGGTTTTCACCAGAGCCCGCCGCAAGGCGGGATGGACTTGCTGCGGCAGGCGACCCCCAGGTCGCTACCCCTGGCTTGGTTGCTAGTGATGGCAGGCGAGGCGTGGCAGGAGCAGTAGGCAGGAGATGGTGCTGGCAGAGGTCAGTAGACGTAACCGCAGGTGACAGGCTGAACGCAGGAGCAATGGAGTGACAGGGGAGCAGGAACCAGGAACAAGGACTAGGGACCAGGTAGCGGATAGGAATCAGGAACAAGGACTTGGGACCAGGTAGCGGATAGGAAACAGGAACAACAAGGGGCTGGGCCAAACGCTATGGGAAGCATGTAGAGGCTCCAACACAAGGGACAGGGCATGCTGGGATTTATAGGGAGTGATTGGTGCAACTAACCAATTAAGGGCGGACTGGCCCTTTAAATCTGAGACAGCCGGCGCGCACGTCCCCGCCTCCTAGGGCGCGCGCGCGCCGGCTGTCTCAGGTTTAAAGGCCGGCACAGACGGAGACAGGAGCGGAGGAGAGGTGAGGCGCCCCCAGGGGCCGAACTAGCAGCAGCGCCGGGTCCCTGCACAAGGACCCCGGCGGCTGCATGGGGCAGGAGGAGGTCGCGGCGGCGGCCCGGAACACGGGTCGCCGCCGCGGCCGTGACATAAGTGTATATTGGGGATTTGTATAACATTTGGGGGGAAATACAATACTTTAATAAAAAATTTCACCGGACTTCTCCTTTAAATAAAACTATCATCCTAGATATGTAACTCACTAATATAGTGTCATCACTAAAAGTACTGGCTTCAGCATGTTTCTACATGATCCCCACATTATAGGAAGTTAAAAACAAGAACTACAAAGCATGTATTGTCTACAGCTCTCCATTTCTTTTCCTTATCTGTAGGCAACACATCACCCTCTGATATCACAGGAGACTTGGCTGGATCTTGTATCTGAGTTCTATCTGCAGTGTCCTAGAACACACGAGGACTACTACTTCTATTATGGCCATTTCCAGGGGCTGGCTGGCAAATTTTAGCCCGGGGGGCAAGTACACAGCACTGGCCCATGAGTAGCAGGCTGGCAGCCCATCCTTAAAGGACCACTCTGGCCTCTTACCTCTTACCTATAACATCTTCGGTCCTTCCAGTCATTTGTGACCAAATATCCTACTGTGCCCTGTGAAAGGGTCAGAACTCACTTTCCTGTATAAGTCTATGGGGCGGCTCAGTGATGACACAGAACGGTCCCATAGACAGATGCTAGGAAAGCTGGGTGACCTCTATCATACTGAGTACAAGATGCTGGAAAGCTGGGTGACCTCCATCATACTGAGTATAAGATGCTGGGAAAGCTGGGTGAACTCCATGATACTAAGTATAAGATGCTGTGAAAGCTGGGTGACCTCCATTATACTGAGTATAGGATGGTGGGAAGGCTGGGTGACCTCTATCATACTGAGTATAAGATGCTGGAAAGCTGGGTGACCTCCATCATACTGATTATAAGATGCTGGGAAAGCTGGGTGACCTCCATGATACTAAGTATAAGATGCTGTGAAAGCTGGGTGACCTCCATTATACTGAGTATAGGATAGTGGGAAAGCTGGGTGACCCCCGTCATACTGAGTATAAGATGGTGGGAAAGCTGGGTAACCTCCATCATACTGACTACAAGATACTGAAAAAGCTGTGTGACCTCCATCATATTTAGTATAAGATGCTGGGAAAGCTGGGTGACCTCCATCCTACTGAGTATAAGATGGTGGAAAAGCTGGTGACCCCCATAATACTGTGTACAAGATGCTGGAAAGCTGGGTGACCTCCATCATACTAAGTATAAGATGGTGGAAAAGCTGGTGACCCCCATAAAACTGTGTACAAGATGCTGGAAGGCTGGGTGACCTCCATCATACTGACTATAAGATGGTGGGAAAGCTGGGTGACCTCCATCATACTGAGTATAAGATGGTGGGAAAGCTGGGTGACCTCCATTATACTGAGGATAAGATGGTGGGAAAGCTGGGTGACCTCCATTATACTGACTACAAATACAAGATGCTGGGAAAGCTGCCTGACCCTCATTATACTGACTACTACGCAAGATGCTGGGAAAGCTGGGGTTACTGTATTTTTACAATAGTTTATATCACTCGATGTACTTCTGTATATATGTCTCCTCTATGTACTCCTGTGTAGGTCTCCTCTTGTATATATGTATCATCTATATACTTCTGTATATACGTCTCCTCTATGTACTGCTGTATATATGTATCCTCTATGTCCTCCTGTATATATGCCTCCTCTATGTACTCCTGTATATATATGTATACTCTATGTACTGCTGTATATATGCCTCCCCCTGTATATATGTATCCTCTATGTACTGCTGTATACATGTATCCTCTATTTACTGCTGTATATATGTATCCACTATGTACTCCTGTATATATGTATCCTCTATGCCCTCCTGTATATATGTATCCTCTATGTAGCAGGGACACATGCAGGCGAGGGCATTTCCGGGATAAGCGAGGGGGGGGGGGGTAGCGGGACACATGGTGCCTCCATCTAGGTAGAGTGTAGTAGTGGAGGTATAGTGGATAATGGGTGTAGTAGTACAGGTAAAGATGAGGGGTGAGGTAGTACAGGTATAGATATGGGGGGTATTAGTAATACTGATGAGGGGGATTAGTAGTACAGGTATAGATGTGGGCTGTAGTAGTACAGGTAAAGATGAGGGGTGTAGTAGGAATAAAGGTATAGATGAGAGGTGATAGGGGCATACTGGGGGAAACTGGGGCAGCTGGGGATGACTGGGAGAGCTGGGGGTGTACGGGGCAAACTGGGGAGTGAGTGGGGCAGCTGGGGGTGACTGAGGGGGACTGGGGCAAACTGGGGTTGACTTAAGCGGGACTGGGGCAGTTGGAGTTGACTGAATGAGGACTAGGGCAGACTGGGGGTGACTGAAGGGGGACTGGGGCAGACTTGGGCGACTGAGGGGGGACTGGGCAGACTGTGGATGACTGAGAGGGACTGGGGCAGACTGGGGTGACTGAGGGGGACTGGGCAGACTGTGGATGACTGAGGGGGACTGGGGGTGACTCTAGGGGGACTGGGGCAGCTGGGGGTGACAGAGGGGGACTGAGGCAGACTGGGGGTGACTCTAGAGGGATTGGGCAGCTGGGGGTGATTGGGGCAGGAGTGCACATATCCCTCCTTCTCTCACCCCGGCACACAGGTTCCCCTACCGGCCACACGTGCAGGTCCCCGGTCTCTGAAGCAGGCCACAGGGACTGTAGAGGTGATAGCGTCACTGCCATTACTGGAGCTGTACAGCGGGATCGGGGGATGCAGATCCCGCTGTTCAGCTCCAGGACCCGAAGCAACGTTATCACCACTACAGTCCCTGCAGCCTCCTCCAGAGACCGGGGACCTGCACGTGTGGCCGGGAGGGGAGCAGGACGTGATATGTATAGCTGGGGTAGGTCAGTCGCGGCTCTGTTAGGCGGACTGCCGACCGCCCTGCACCTCACCTCCGGCCCGACACTCCACGCACCGCCGCCCGCCATGCACCTCACCTCCGCGCCGACTGCTTGACCTGCACCTCTTGCCCGGCCGCCAACCCGTCACTCTACGCTGCTCCACCTGCAATGATTTTTTGTGAAAATTGAATTTACGGTTTTAATCGAAATTGATTCTAACCTTCTGGGCAAATTAATTTGATTAATCGCCCAGCCCTAACTCCTCTGTATGTATGTATCCTCTATGCACCCCTGTATATATGTCTCCTCCTGTATATATGTATCCTCTATGCACCCCTGTATATATGTCTCCTCCTGTATATATGTATCCTCTGTATGTCTCCTCCTGTATATATGTCTCCTCCTGTATGTATGTATCCTCTATGTACCCCTGTATATGTCTCCTCCTGTATATATGTATCCTCTGTATGTCTCCTCCTGTATGTATGTATCCTCTATGTACCCCTGTATATATGTCTCCTCCTGTATATATGTATCCTCTGTATGTCTCCTCCTGTATATATGTCTCCTCCTGTATATATGTATCCTCTGTATGTCTCCTCCTGTATGTATGTATCCTCTATGTACCCCTGTATATATGTCTCCTCCTGTATATATGTATCCTCTGTATGTCTCCTCCTGTATATATGTCTCCTCCTGTATATATGTATCCTCTGTATGTCTCCTCCTGTATGTATGTATCCTCTATGTACCCCTGTATATATGTCTCCTCCTGTATATATGTATCCTCTGTATGTCTCCTCCTGTATATAAGTCTCCTCCTGTATATATGTATCCTCTATGTACCCCTGTATATATGTCTCCTCCTGTATATATGTATCCTCTGTATGTCTCCTCTTGTATATATGTATCCTCTATGTACCCCTGTATATATGCCTCCTCCTGTATATATGTATCCTCTATGTACCCCTGTATATATGCCTCCTCCTGTATATATGTATCCTCTGTATGTCTCCTCCTGTATATATGTATCCTCTATGTACCCCTCTGTATGTCTCCTCCTGTATATATGTATCCTCTATATACTCCTCAGTATGTCTCCTCTTGTATATATGTATCCTCTATGTACCCCTGTATATATACCTCCTCCTGTATATATGTATCCTCTATGTACCCCTGTATATATGCTTCCTCCTGTATATATGTATGCTCTATGTACCCCTTTGTATGTCTCCTCCTGTATATATGTATCCTCCTGTGTAGGTCTCCTGTATATATGTATCCTCCTGTGTAGGTCTCCTGTATATATGTATCCTCTATGTCAGGGAGGGGGAACCTTGGCTCTTCAGCTGTTGCAAAACTACAACTCCCATCATCCATGGACAGCCTATCACTCTCCAGCTATGATGGGAGTTGTAGTTTTGCAGCAGCTGGAGGGCCTTGGTCCCCTCCCCCTGCCCTATGGCCTGCTGTGTAGATGTCCTGCTGTGTAGGTACCTTGCTTGCTGCAGACACCATCTTCTCTGTCTTCAGGCTCTTCTAGCCCAGTTGCAGAAGAACCAGCTGGGAGGAGAGAGCGGCCTCTGGTGGCCGGAGGAAGATACTGCGTACAGCAGTTTGCTTTTTACCATAAGCCTCTTAGGCTTATAGAAAGCATAGTGGCCATACAGGGGGCGGGGCTTACCGGCATGGGGGCGGGGCTTCGGCGGCCGCTTCCATCACAGTCCGGATCCACCACAGCCACAGGTAAATATGACTGAAGAGGGCGGGGCTGTAAGCAGGGGAGGCGGGGCACTGAGGACTCCAGCCAGCTGTCAGCAGCCATGCGGCCCTGACAGCTGGGGGAAGACCGGCCCGGGGGGCATGTGCCACCCTGCCCCCCGGCCCAGCCCGCCCCTGGCCATTTCTATTGCTGTGTCCATGCCTGTTCTGGTAAGTGTTTGCACTGCAACTGCTGCTGGTTTTCCCCTAGTATTCTCTGGTAATGTGCATTCTAATGTGTATTCTCATGTATTCCTGTGTATTATTACATTGTACAGTGGTATGCAAGGCTGTTGATCCTGTGACCGTGCCAGTGCCCTGTAACCATGGTTCCTCCAATGGCCGACTAGCTCTGGCCAGGAGCAACCATGCGACCTCCCACTTCCTCCTAACAAGTTAGTCTTCCCCCTGCTTCCAAGCAAGGAGGGTGTGTGTCGTCTCTCTCCTACCTCAGAGGAGTTGGACTTCTTCTTTGCAGCTCCCACTTCACCACTAGAAGTGTGGATCGAGTGCTCTGCTGTGTTCAAGTCTTCGGCTGTATCTGCCTGCTCAAGTGTCCGGAGTCTTCTCTCTCATCTGGGTGTCATTCCGTTATCTCTCATCATCGCTACAAGGATTCACAGCAAGTATTATTCTCAAGCTAATCCACCCAGCAACGCTATTTCTCTCATACGCCTACTCCCATCATCCGGCACGTATTCTCACAGCCTATGCAGCACCACTCCTGCTTTATTTGTCAAAGCCTGCTATATACCCGGTTGCATCCGGAGAGAACTGTTGCTACTAGTTACCTCATCTATAATAAAACCGCTGTTACTGAACCCTGGCATTGGTGTCCACTAACTGGTGCCCTTACTAGGTGCAGCGAAGAATCGCATGCCCATCATCACCCGCAGATTCCACAGACCGGCCCTACAGCTGTGCCGCCCTCAGGCCTATACCGTGACAAGTATAACCCCTGCAGCTGCCCTGGTCATTGCCCGCTCATAACACCAGCACTGCGGAAGTGGCCCCCAGGGGCCAGGGCATCGCATATCCCCCCCCCAGAGTGTTGTTACCATCTGTGACCACCAGCCCCTCCAGCCTACACTACCATCTTACTGTCATATAAACAGTTGTGGCAGGGAAGTGCTGTGGGAGGAGAGTAGGCAGGGTGGGAGAACTGTGATGAACAGTTGAGGGAAAACAATGTATTCTGGGAATTGTACTACTGAGTAACTGCTCAGCTAGGAAGTACAGAACTAAGACCCACAAAATGAATGGATTTTTGATGGTTTCAGAACTGTCAGGTAATAGTCAGGTAAGCAATCCTACCTCTTTAAAAAATGGCACCTGGTCCTGGTACAAACAAATGAACTTTTTAAGGGATTTTCCATCCAAAAATGACCAATCCACAGGACATCTCACCAGTCACTGACTGGTGGGGGTGCCAACAACCAGCCCCCACTCCAATAAGATCATCAGTCTATTTTGGCCAGAAAACCCCTTTAAAGGGAAATCACCTCACAAATGCATTTATAGCTTTTTAAATGTGCTGTTAGAGCACACAGCACACTTTCCATACATGTTTCTATATACTCCCTGCCTCCCCCGTGTAATCCATAAAGTAACTTTTTAAACTGGCGCCCGGTATGCAAATTACCTCAGATAGTCACCTGGGCGGTGTTCGGCTAGATGGTAGTCACAGTCAGCCGGGTCCCCCGCGTCCACGAGTGACGTCAGAGCTACTGGGTGATTTGAATCCCAGAGGGGCGTGAATACCGCCGGAGGACGCCCAGGGGACCCGGACTGACTGTGACTACCATCTAGCCGAACACCGCCCAGGTGACTACCTGAGGTAATTTGCATACCGGGCGCCAGTTTAAAAAGTTACTTTATGGATTACACGGGGGAGGCAGGGAGTATATAGAAACATGTATGGAAAGTGTGCTGTATGCTCTAACAGCACATTTAAAAAGCTATATATGCATTTTTGAGGTGATTGGTTCCCTTTAAGCTTATGTTTCAGCACTTGTTGTTACACCACAGTATATAATCTATATATGGTATACTTAACAAGCCATTATATATAAAATTAAAACAGGTATTCCCCCTCCCCCCCCCCCAATTTTTTTTGCATTAATACATTGCCCACCCATAGCTTTCCATCTTTCCAATATCAATTAATTATATATTCTGCACAGTTTTGCTGTTATCTAGATGCACCCACCCCCACCAAACGCATAGAATCATCAAAACTCAGTCCACTCCGACACGCTCCCTGCACCTGGCCCCCACCCTGCGAGACGGGATCACTTGTCCTCAGTCTCTTCAATGGGCTGGGTTAGCGATTTTAACCCTGCCCATTGAAGTGAGGGAGGACACTGACTGACGCTGTGCTGTCAGTGGGAGCATTTTATTTTTTTTAGGTCTTGGGGGGAATACCCCTTTAAAGTTCGACAAGTGCAACTACCATTGCGTCTCATGTCACATATATCCCAAGCAGTTCCGTAAAAATGCTTACCTTGACTCAGTAGAAGTGATGATCAGGAGATTCGACATTTAGCACCCCTACATACACCACTATATACCAATCAGTGGCAAAGCTACCATAGAGGCAGGGTAGGCAGTTGCTATGGGGCTCGGGGATGCACAGGGAAGATAAGAGTCTCATGTATCCTTCTGCTTTACCCCTTATGTACTGCAGTGTGTAAGTGACCCAGTTTCACTTACATGCTGCAACACAAAAAATGGTCAATATGCAGAAGACAAGGAGATCTGTGCTTCACTGCTCTGATAACCCATAGGAAAATGTGCCAGAGGGCGGGGGGTTATCAGTGAACGAGCATTGAAGCAGAGATCTCTTTGTCTTTCTATTTAACTCTTTCTTGTGTTGCAGCATGTAAGTGAACATTGGGTCACTCACACACTGCAGGACATAAGGGGTAAAGCAGAAGGTAGTCTGCTCCTTCACCTATGTATTTAACCATGAGGGCTGCTAATGGGCCTTTACAGTTAAATACAGTGGACTGACAGAGCAAGCAGCCATTGGCTCTCTGCTCTGCCAGTCACTTTTGTAGCTGCTTCTGCCTCTGGTCACAAAAGATTTTTGTTTTTGGCCACATCACCAAGCCTATATATATATATTTATATATATGTTGTGTGTAGGGGAGCCCCATAACATTTTTTGCTATGGGGTCCCATGAATCCTAGGCATAGCTAGAATTCACGGGGCCCCATAGCAAAAAATTTTAACCCCTTAAGGTCAAAGCCTATTTTCGTTTTTGCGCTTTTGCTTATTCCATTTTAAGTTTAAAAGTCCATAGCGCTTACATTTTTTCACCTAGAGACTTATATGAGTGCTTATTTTTTGCGAAACCAATTGTACTTTGCAATGACAGGCATTATTTTTCCATAATATATGCTGCGAAACCGGAAAAAAATCATTTGTGCTGTCAAATTGAAAAAAAAACGAATTTGTTTTGATTTCGGGGAGTTTTGCATTTACGCCGTCCGTCCTATGGTAAAACTGACTTGTTATGCATGTTCCTCAAGTCGTTACGATTACTATGATATATAACATGTATAACTTATATTGTATCGGATGGCCTGTAAAAAATTCAAACCATTGTTAACAAATATACGTTCCTTAAAATCGCTCCATTCCCAGGCTTATAGCACTTTTATCCTTTGGTCTATGGGGCTGTGTGAGGTGTCAGTTTTTGCGCCATGATGTGTTCTTTCTATCGGTACCTTGATTGCTCATATACGACTTTTTGATCGTTTTTTATTACATTTTTTCTGGATTTGATGCGACCAAAAATGCGCAATTTTGCACTTTGGAATTTTTTTGCGCTTACGCCGTTTACCGTGCGAGATCAGGAATGTGATTAATTAATAGTTCGGGCGATTACGCGCGCGGCGATACTAAATATGTTTATTTATTTATTTATTTATTAATTTATATTTATAAAATGGGAAAAGGGGGGTGATTTGGACTTTTATTAGGGGAGGGGATTTTTTATTAATAAAAACACTTTTTTACTTTTTTTTTTACTGTAACTAGAAGCCCCCCTGGGGGACTTGTATATAGACAGCACTGATCTCTCATAGAGATCAATGCTGTGTATATACACAGCAAAGATCGATTAGATCGGTCATAGATTACTATGGCCTGCTGCAGGCCATAGCAATCTATTGCCGAGCCGGGATCAGCGTCATTCCGACGCTGAGGCCCGGCACGGGCAGAAGAACGGATCTCCCCCCCGCGATCGCATCGCGGGGGGGAGATCCGTCCCACTAGACACCAGGGACGTGAGGTCTGAAGCCTCTAAGTGCAGCTGTCAGGTTTGACAGCTGCACTTGGAGGCTTAATTAGCCGGCGCCGCAACGGGACCCGCGCCGGCTAACAGAGGCACTGCCCGGCTGCACGTGTCAGCCGGGATCAGCGCCGTTCAGAGCGGGGTCCCGGCGGGACCCCGCTCTGAACACCCCGAGCGGCACCATGACGTATCAGATACGTCATGGGTCGCTAAGGGGTTAATGCCCCCCCCTCCTCTACGCACAACACAAAGCACTGCGCATATATCTGCTTTACTGCTGGTGCACTGATAACCCCTGACCTCTGCACGGAGCTCTGCACATTTTCCTTTTCTACTTGATTGCCAGCTGGAGAACAGAGGTCAGAGGTTATCAGTGCAGTGAAGCAGAGATCTCTGTCTTCTGCTTGTTAACCCTTTTTTGTGTAGCAGCATGTAAGCTAACATTTGGTCACCTACACACAAGGGGTTAAGCAGAAGGACACACGCTTTTACCTTCTCCCCCGGGCCCCCCTCCTGCATGGGCCCCATAGCAACTGCCTACCCTGCCTCTTTGGTAGCTACGCCACTGTTTCATGTTATGAATGCATTATATAGTATACATAAATCTTCTATTTCCTGATCCTTATCCTGCTAAAAACCACTTTCCGGACAGGAACTTTCTGACTATTATGTGGCATAAGCAAAGCTAAGGACACAATTTACCATGTAAGTATAGGCTTTTAAGGTGCCACTTGTGGGGATCGAGCAATAACTGAGAGCACTGGACCAAAAGAGAAGAATCTGCATTATTTTCCAATCAATAGTTTAAAGAGTCACTGTCGTATTTTTTTTTTTTTTGCAGAAATCAATAGTCCAGGCGATTTTAAGAAACTTTGTAATTGGGTTTATTAGCCAAATCTGCCATTATCTGCATGTAAAAAGCCTTTCCCCAGGTCCCCCCCCTCCTTCCTCTTTTTCATCCACTCTGAAAAATCTGAAAATTGTGACTTGTTGCAGGAGTCGTCCCCTGTCTGCTCTAGGGAGAGGGGAGGGGGGAGGAGGAAGCAGAAAGCAGATAACAGAGGATTACAGGCACGGAGCTGGGTGACAGCTGTAATCCGAGCTCAGACAGGTCACTGGTGACTGTCACAAGAGATATCCCGTGAGGGATTTGTAGATTAACTCTTTGTTGTCCTGTTTTGGTCTTTTCTTTAGCTCTCTCCATAGGAGAACCATGAAGACAGGGGGGAGAGCTTCAAACTGCTTTTTCATGATAAAAATGCATTTTTCGGATAATAAACCCAATTACAAAGTTTCTTAAAATCGCCTGGACTATTGATTTCTGCAAAAAAAAAAATTCACGACAGTGACACTTTAAAGTGGAGGCTTTCGGTTGTGCGATTTAGCAGCTAAATAGCAACCAAGTGGACCCAGCAAAAAGAATTCCGCTCTCTATTAGATGAAGGGAATTTTTTTGGCTTCTGCTAATGCAATGTATTATTAGGATTGATAGCACGGTGGCGCCTTAAACTTTCACTAAATTTAAACCTCTCTTCTAATGAAAGAGACATTGTTATGAACGGAGAGAAAGCTTATCAGGATCCATTATATTCATCCGTGAGTATGTGCCAAGCCAGGCTTCAGGAGCACATCTTGCACAAATCTAGAATTTCTTAAAGCAGAACTCCGATTTCTTTTTTTTTCCAGATAAACTTGGGTCAGAACGTTATATAGATTTGTAATTTACTTGTATTAAAAAATCTCCTGTCTTCCAGTACTTATCAGCTGCTGTATGTCCTGCAGGAAGAGGTAGATTCTTTGCAGTCTGACACAGTGCTCTCTGCTGCCACCTCTGTCCATGTCAAGAACTATCCGGAGTAGGAGAGGTTTTCTATGGGGATTTGCTGCTGATCTGGACAGTTCCTGACATGGACAGAGGTGACAGTAGAATGCACTGTGTCCGACTGGAAAGAATACACCACTTCCTGCAGGACATCCAATAGCAGCCTTCCCTGCAGTTCTTATTGTAGCCTCTAGGGGTAGCATGTTCTCTCTGTCATTAAGAAACGGCAATGTATGCACCTTTCTTATCAGGAGAGGTTTTTCGTGGAGATGCGCTGCTGATCTGGACAGTTCCTGACATGGACAGAGGTGGCAGTAGAGAGCACTGTGCCAGACTGGAAAGAATACACCACTTCCTGCAGGGCATACAGCAGCTGATAAGTACTAGGAGCCTTGAGATTTTTGGGTGTGGGTACTGGAAGTCAGATTCCACTGATTTATTACAGGCTATTTACTTTGAATGGCTGGATTACCCTCTTCAGGGTGTCTTCCAATGCACTTGGTATTTGCAAGAGTTTTCAACTGGATCGGATAAAGAAGGAAAACACTTTTGTATCTTGCCATATCCTGTTCAAACCATTAACCAAGAAGGTCTTTGGAGATATTATGTTACCTATAAAATCTCCTCCTCTTAAGCTAATGAATCTATTATTTAGAGGGCCCGCTCTCCTGCTAATTACAAGCAAATATTTGTCGGCTCTTTGTAAAAGATAAAACTTTGACGCTTCTCTCTTCGGCACTGAGGATTAAAATTTGCAGAGCGCGACGGCCCTGCCAGCTCCCAGACTGATGTCGTTAGGAAGCCCAGATGCCAGCCTCTTAGTTCTCGGCCTCCCACAGATGGCAAATGGGCGCAGCACTTAAATATCCGATTAAAGTATAATCTCGCCGGGGTTCATTTAGGATGCGTAATGGCTACATCTGATATTACTGCTCGCTACATTTATAATAGCTGTCATACAACAGGAGAGCGTGCTTCCATCCGGAGCATACACCGCAACAACCTCAATCTATATTTAAAATATCTGTCACTAGGTTTATGCCGCCTTAAAGGAGGATAGTATAAACTAGTGACAGAAATGCTGAACAGATCAGTGTATTACTTGTATTATTCTGTTTAGCCGTTCTCCTAATATGCAGGAGAATAGGAACCATGCCCCCTTCCCAACCCTCCAGCTGCTGATTGACGGTTAACTGCCAAACAGCAGCTAGTGGGCGGAGTTTTCTGCTTCTCATGAATAGCCAGGACTACTGGGCTCATGCACATAATGGAGAGGACTACTTGTTGCTACTCTTAGATAGGACAGCAGAAACCTACTGACATATAATGAATTATATAAGAAAACATAGGCTGGGTTCACATTGCGTTTTTGCTATCCGTTTTTTGAAAAAAAAAACAAACAAAAAAAAAACGGATGAACAACGGATTGCAAAAACAGATGCATTTGTGTGCATCCGTTTTGATCCGTTTTTCCATTGACTTCCATTCCGTATGCTAAAAACGCAGTGTGAACCCAGCCTTATCCATCCACAGCCGTATCAGTGTAAGATCTAATAGGAAGATAATAACTCTCCTGTTTAGGTGTGATGCACATTGTCAGATATGGGTAATGTGCTCCTGAGGGTATACATTACTGAATACAAGAGCCCAGGAGGGAAGGCGGATGCTTGGCCTCTATAGCTGGAGTTTATGGACATTGGACAGGAAAGAGCACAACAACCCCCAAAAGCTTTAGTGTCTGATTATATACTGTATAAGGCATGGCTAAAATATATAGATTTAAAAAATCTCAAGTCTTCCAGTACATATCAGCTGCTGTATATCCTGCAAGAAGTTGAGTATTCTTTCCAGTCTGACACAGTGCTCTCTACTGCCACCTCTGTCCATGTCAGGAACTGTCCAGAGCAGGAGAGGTTTTCTATGGGGATTTGCTCCTATTCTAAACAGTTCCTGACATGGACAGAGGTGGCAGCAGAGAGCAGTGTGTCAGACTGGAAAGAATACACCACTTCCTGCAGGACATACAGCAGCTCATAAGTACTGGAAGAGTGGAGAATTTTAAAGAGAAGTAAATTACAAATCTATATAACTTTCTGATACCAGTTGTTTTGAAAACAAATAAATAAATAAATGAAAGTTTTGCAGGAGTACCCCTTTAAATACTAATAATTACACTAGTCATATAATCTCCACCCCCCCAAAAAAGAAGAATTTTATTCAGTAGACAATTGTAAAATTACCTCTAAAAATGTATTAGCGATGAAAGTTTTATATACATACAATTTAATAACCCACAAAAAATTATTTTGCAAAAAAAAAAATCATCTCCAATCCTCGGAACCAAATCTTTCCATAGTTGTCAGATATTAGAAAAACAAATGAAATATCACAGCGCGCGGCGGGAGACGAGGAAGGGAAGGCGGTGGCACTGTGAATAAAATATATTGTTTATTTTTACATGCAGAGATGAGTAGTGGGTGGTCTAGGACGTATTGGCATTTCCATCAAGTATATTTACAGCCGCATAGAAGATATTAATGCGCATCGTCTGCCGCGTAATATATCGTAACGATGGCTGCAGGAACACTTCATTAATTAAATCAATCAAGAGGCCTAATGTGAACGAGTCGGACGTGTTAAAACCATTAGAATGGAATTACTCCGAGATTGCAGGACACCGATATGTGGCGGCTTATTTACAAGGGGCGTTAATAGTTCTACCGCTACAAGCCGCTTAAAACGTTGCTTCTATACCGACCTATACTCTATCATATTAATGGCGCCGGCAAAGTGAGGGAATGAAACGGAAAGCGTTTGAAGCAGGAGATGGCGAGGAGAGAGCATCAGTCCTGAAAAATAAATAAAATGCCAACGGAATTTTCCGGCAAATCATTTCTGGGATTGTAAAAAAAAAATATGCTAATGTATTAAAGGGGAAGCGCCACATATTTCACTTTAAAACATGCAATCAATAGATTGCTTGTACTGATCTATGCTATGCCATAGCATAGCATAGATCAGTGTTATCGGCAATCTATTCATAGAGCCTGCCTGAGAGCAGACTCTATACACAGATGACCGAACCGACAGGACGGAGGTAAGTGACTTACCCCTGCCCGTCAGCACAAGCGATGGGGACCCCCGCAGCATGGCTGCAGGGGTCCCGATCACTCAGTGACAGAAGCTTGTTCTGTCACTAAGTACCTTAAACACCGCGATTGCTATAGATCGTGGCATTTAAGGGGTTAATGGCAAGCAGCTTCGGGATCGCAGCTGCCTCTCATTACCTTCGGCCCAGGACACACTGATGTTTGCGGGGCCGCTCTCACTGCAGCGGTCCCGCACACATGTACAGCCCTTTCAGTCAGGAACGTGTACAGTGGTGCCTTGGATTACGAGCATAATTCGTTCCGGGACCTTGTAATCCAAATCCACTCTTAATCCAAAGCAAATTTTCCTATAAGAAATCATTGAAATGCAGACAATTGGTTCCACACCCCAAAAATAAGGTTTTTTTTATTCTGAAGAAAAATGTAGAACAGATGAAACAAACATTTAGAAACAGCAAAATATGTGATATTATAAGTTACTGTACAGTATAGCAATCAGCATGTGGTGTATAATGTATTGTAAGGGCATAAACCTGAAAAAAACAATAGCAGTTTGTAGATACAGGATGGACCAATTAGGGCCGACAGAGACTGCAGGGAGCATGAAGGAATGAGCAGGACAGATGTGGGCACAGTATAGGAGCGCTCTCTGTCCGGGGAGAGAGGGGTTACAGCTATGGAGAGATTACCTCCACAGTCCTGTCCCCTAATGCGAGCCCCGGCCTGAAGTGGATCTGCTATGGTTTGGAAGGTGAGGGAGACTTCCTGGGTAACAGTACAGGGCTGTAGACCACGCTATGCAGACCATGAATTTTTAAAAGATGAGCCTACTATCTGTCTCCTGCTCACCTGATCTTTCTCCCAACAGCAAATTAATAGAAAATGCAATTACTTCCTGATCAGTGGGATTAGGCCTACAGGGACCCTCACAATCCACAGATCAAAGGGGTTATCTGGGTAACGAAAACCATATTCTAAACAATCCCCCTTCCCAATACCATCCTATGTCTAATATACATGTATAACTATCAGGGCCGGCCTTAGGGTAGATGGCGCCCTGTGCGAAACTTTTTTTGGCACCCCCCCCCACACACACACACTAAAACCTTCCCCCAACCCTACTCTCAGGGGATGATGGGGGTTGTAGTCATATAACACTTCAGCTATCAGGAGATGATGGGGGTTGTGGTCATGTAACACTGCAGCTATGAAGGGTTGATGGGGGTTGTGGTTATGTAACACTGCAGCCATCAAGGGTTGATGGGGGTTGTGGTTATGTAACACTGCAGCTATCAAGGGTTGATGGGGGTTGTAGTTATGTAACACTGCAGCTATCAGGGGATGATGGGGGTTGTAGTCATGTAACACTATAGCTATCTGGTGATAATAGGGGTTTTAGTCATGTAACACTGCAGCTATCAGGGGATGATGAGGGTCGTGGTCATGTAAGACCTCAGCTACCAGGGTATGATGGGGGTTTGGGCAATACTATCGGCACTCAGCAGCCTGACAGACAACACATTCATGATAACACTCACAGTCAGAGCTGCTGCTCCTCTTCACAGTCCAGTCCCTCTCATTCTTACCTACTCTGGATGTCTAAAATCCTCTACTCTGGGTCCACTCTGACCACGCTAAGCTACCTCTTCTCCATCCCTTTGTTGTCAGAGAACATGTGATCTCCCCTCTGGGGGCCGGGTAAGCTGTCTTTCTCCTTGGTAACCCACCCCCAGGAGACATTATCTGCATCATCTCCATGCATCTGTGCTGCTTCCATAGACTTAAAGCGTAACTGTCATGTTTTTTTTTATTGCAGAAATCAGTAGTATAAGCGATTTTAAGAAACTCTGTAATAGGTTTCATCAGACAAAAAAGCCTCCTTCTGTACTCAAGAAGCAATCTCCCAGCCTCCCCCCCTGACTTCTTATCTGTGCATTATCAGGCAAACACGTCTTCATTACAGAGAAGCCAGTGAAGACGGGCTCTGCTCTCTCCATTGTAAGCCTATGAAGGGGGGAGGGGCTGAGGGAGATGAGGGAGATGAGGGAGCAGGAAGAGGTGACATGAAGGTCAGCTGTTTGTAGACTCTCTGGGCACCTAAAACGCTAAATTCAGGTGTCAGAAAGGTCAGTGCTTATCTATGAACTTACTGAGAGAAGATTGCAGGGTGTTGTGCTGTGCAGGACTGCTCCGTGCTCAGTCACTCCTAACAGCCCCTCCCCTCTCCATAGCCACATAATGGAGACAGAAATCCTGTTTCATCTGATGTGAGGGGGGAGGCTGGGAGATTGCTTTTTCAGTACAGAAGGAAACTCTTTTAGTACATAAAACCTATTACAGAGTTTCTCAAAATCGCTTGTACTATAGATATTTAATGTTTTCATTTCCTGAAATGACAGTTACGCTTTAAGCTTGTCCCTGAGCCTAGATTTCTGTAATATGAAAAGTTATAGTTCTATCCCTGTTTGCTGTCAGTGAATGCAGGCATCTGTACCCGTCTTTGTGTCTCAGCTCTGTAGATTGTAAGTTTTATGAATGTAAGTTTTATGGATGGAACTAGCATGTTTTCATTCACAGTCAGCAAGTAGAGATCTAAACTTACACTACAACATTGGTAAACAGATGCCCTTTATGCAGCACATAGCTACACCATGCGCACGTCAGCTCTGCTACATCATCAGCTAGTATGGAATACATACTAGGGGGATGTGATGCAAAATCAGTGAAAAAAACAGTCCTGTGTTTACTGTACAATAGTAATGACAAAAGTGGGCAGGAAGAAAGCTAAGGGGGGTGAGTACGCAAATGGACCAATCAGGGAGATGCATGATGGGAAATGTAGTTTCCTATCTTGGTTATAAATCGGCCTTTAGAAAAACTTGTAATTCAGGAACAGCAGCAGCTAGAAAGACAGGAGATGGCTCAAAATACTCAGGAGGACTTGGTGAGTAAGACCAGCTAGCATGTCATGTTTTCACTACTAGGTGGATAACCCCTTAAAGATAAACTATTTCCTTGGCAAACAGGAGGAAATCTGCCAATCAGCTGGTGGGAAAAGAATTCTTAAAGGAGAAGTCAGACCAAAATTTGTATTAAAGTATTGTTATACAAATTACCAATATACTTTTATTATGGGAAATGCACATAAAGTGTTTTATCCTGCACTTACTACTACATCAAGGCTTCACTTCCTGGATAAAATGGTGGTCACTTCCTGGATAAAATGGTGGTCACTTCCTGGATAACATGATGATGTCACTTCCTGGATAAAATGGTGATGTCACAACCCAACTCCCAGAGCTGTGCGGGTTGTGGCTGCTGGAGAGGATGATGGCAGGGGGATGATCAGTGTGCCTCCAGTGCCCTGTGTCCCTCAGTGTCCCCTGTCATCATCCTCTCCAGCAGCCACAGCCCGCACAGCTCCGGGAGTCGGGCAGTGACATCACTATGTTATCCAGGAAGTGACATCACCATGTTATCCAGGAAGTGACCACCATTTTATCCAGGAAGTGACATCACTATGTTATCCAGGAAGTGACATCACCATGTTATCCAGGAAGTGACATCACCATGTTATCCAGGAAGTGACATCACCATGTTATCCAGGAAGTGAGGCCTTGATGCAGTAGTAAGTGCAGGGAAAAAGCACTTTATGTGCATTTACCGTAATAAGTGTATATTGGGGATTTGTTTAACTTTTGGGGGGCAATACAATACTTTAATAAAACATTTTTTGTCAGACTTCTTTAAGTAAACAAAATAAGTTTAGAGCTTATGCAAGTAAAAAAAACAGACAAAACTTCAATGCCCAGTCTTACTATGTCATGAAATAGTGGGTAATGACATGCAAAACTCGCACTTGGCAGGCTGTCTGTTTCTTGCCTCTCCAGTTTTCCGAGTGGTTATCGCGTGGTCTGCATGCTGTTTTAGTACAGAGCCTGAAGCGCAGCCCTAGGAAGCCTGGGGAAGAATACAAAGCAAAGCCACCTACCCACTGACAGCCGTTCTGCTCGCTGGTCTTGTCAGTGTGAGTTTTACATCCAAAAATGTGCAAATGAAAGTGTAATGTGTGTAGCTGTGTGAAGTTTCTGGGATGAAGAGCTCGCTTTTCTCTTACTTTATCTTGGAATCCATCCATTTTAAAGTTTGCCTAATTGATTACATCATGAGCCAAGTGTATTTTTTTTTTTTTTTGAGGATCCATGGTTCTTCTATGGTAATTTTTTATGTATTCTTTATTTCTTTTCTTGCCTTCATCTGGGATGCAGTTCCTGTTCTGTAGTGATCACTTCTCATGAGTCTTATCTCATTATTAGGGTAAGGATTTCAATTCTAGTCAAAGGGAATCTGTCAGCTCACGGGCCCTACCTAAGGCGCTGACAGTGTGCTGTAGTTGGCAGTCCCCTAGTGAGCATGGAGCCTTTTGGTAATTTGTCTGTGGAGTGGGTTTTGTGCAATCTCAGGTCTCGCATTGTAATGAAGAGGCAAAGAGGAGTTGTTTGTGCAGCACTCTGGCACACCTCTCTACTCCTTCCTCCTCCCTCTTCTTCATGAATAATCAATGCTGCCCGGCCTCCTGCTTGCTAAGCAGCCAGTGTCTCTGATTGCAGATCAGTCCTCTGCCGGCTGTTTATGTCTGAAAGAAACACTCAGATATAAAGTAGTTGAATTTCTAAGCGCAAGTTTGTTGGAGCTGTGGCCTAGGGATAACTCGCCTGTCTAGAGACCACCAGCAGTTAGTTCCTTGGTTTGAACCCCCTGATGGACATGAAATATAGGTCTTTATTTATTTTTAATTTTTTTTCCTAATTATTGTAGAATTTTTAAAGATGAAAATAATTGTGAATCAGGTTTCAAATTAGTTTTAAAACTTTTTTATTTCAATGATGCGAAAAATAAAAAATATTGTTTTTTTTACCTTTCTCATCATTGTATTAAAAAAAAACTAAAGTAATTTGGACGGAATTGGGAATTTTTGCACTTTCAAGAAATGAGAAAATAATGAGAAAAAAGTAAGAAATAAAGAGCTATATTTCATTTCCATCACAGGGAATTCGAAAACACAAAAACATCTGCTGGTGGTCTCTAGACAGGTGACTTACCTCTAGACCACAGCTCCAACACAGGCTAGCACATTGAACTATATCTGATTGCAGATCAGTCCTCTGTGGGCAGATATTGACTGATAGCTGAGGAAGCAGGAGGCCGGGCAGCAAAGATTATTCATGAAGAATAGAAAACCTCTGCTGCTCTGGACAGTTCCTGATATGGGCAGAGGTGGCAGCAAAGAGCACTGTGTTAGACTGGAAAGAACACACCACTTCTTGCAGGACATACAGCAACTGATAAGTACCGGAAGACTTGAGATTTTTAAATAGAAGTAAATAACAAATCTTGATAACTTTGTGAAACCACGGGATTTCAAAGAAACAGATTTGTGCCGGAATACCCCTTTAAGATTCATTTTATAAGAACCCGCCCCATTTAAAAATAATATTTCTAGAAGTCGATGCTGCTGCTTTAAAGTGTCACTGCCGTTATAACTTTCAAAATCTAAATAGACAGCAGATGTAATATAAAGCAAGTTTGCAATATACATTATTTTTTATTTTTTTTTTTTTAAGTTATCATGGAAAAGATGGCACTTCCTGCTTTCTGACTCTTTTTCTCAAAAACAGGAAACAGTCAGAAAACAGGAAGTCCAGTGTATCCCAGGCCATCTGAGCGCTCACAGAGAGAAGACAGTCATGTGATTGATGGACACATTGAGCCGTGACTCTCTGTACTGTCCAGAATTCCTGTTAGTCTGTTTTTTTCAACCAGCACAAGTCAGAAAGTTCAGGACACTGGACCTGCATTTCTGGTAAGCACAGATTTGTTTTACAGCATGATAACAACAACGACAAAAAAAAAAAAAAAAAAATGAATGTATATTGCAAACTTGCTTGATTTCACATCTACTGTTTATTTAGACTTTCAAAGTTATAAAGACAGTGACACTTTAAGCAAAAAGTGGAATTTTTTGGAACAAGCAATATTCGCCTCCAACAAATTAGGATGAACACAATAAATAAGAATGTGAAATCCATATCCTGGAGTTTTGCAATGCGCCCCATTAACATGTCTGATAGGCGGCCCTAGGAAAAGGGATAATTAGCATACATACATTTTAACAAGGTTCACATATTATGCAGCGACCTCCGGAGTTTCACACAAGATCACATCTAAAAGAGTGGCGGCCAGGTCTGTAAATTGGCCACCCATGGGTCTGGGTGTAATGCCGGGAACATTGGCCATGTCTCCTGCGGCGTCTTAACCAACAGAGCCGATTCATCGTCTGGTCGAGGCGTAACATCTCTCTTTGATGCTCTCATTAGGTGTAACTGTATCCATCAGTTCTGTACTCCTAATCTATGGCTGTGTCCCGGCTTCATCATGATGCTTTTTCTCCCTGAGTGTTTTGTGTGATTATATTGTGTGAGAGGAAATATATCATTATGAGGAAGACATCCACGTAACCCATCCAGAATTTTTTTTTTTTTTCTGAGATAGAACAGTAACTAATTATCCCATTGTATTGAATGCATTCTAGCTTGTGTTTCTTATGGCTTTATTGGTACTTTTACGTGTGCTGGTTTGATGTAGTTTTCAAGCTTATGTCAGAAGTGGATAGTAAACTTATATATGGGAAAATTCGCTTATTAATCCAGGAGTTTTGACTTCAAAAACAGTAAAAAAAAATAGCACTTTAAGGTGTACAATTCTTTTTTTCATATCAGCTGGTGTCAGAAAGTTATATAAATGTGTAATTTACTTCTATTTAAAAATCTTCAGTCTTCCAGTACATATCAGCTGCTGTATGTCCTGCAGGAAGTAGTGTATTCTGTCCAGTCTGACACAGTGCTCTCTGCTGCCACCTCTGTCCATGTCAGGTACTGTCCAGAGCAGTAGCAAATCCCGATAAAAAACCTCTAGTGCTCTGGACACAGGTGGCAGCAGAGCGCACTGTGTCAGACTGGAAAGAATACACCACTTCTTGTAGGACATAAAGCAACTGGAAGAGTGGAGATTTTCAAGTAGAAGTAAATTACAAATTTATATAGATTTATGACATTAATTAATTTAAAAGAAAAAAAAATCACTTTTAAAGAAGACCATTGCCTCTGAAATGCAACAACACCTACACCTGATACACAGCTATTTGATGTGTTCAATGTGTTGTCAATGGTGCTGAAGACAGAGCTGAAGTGAACACAAAGCAACCTTGTATTGATAACAATGTTGAAGTAAGCAGTAGTGTTCTTACTTTCTCATTGTCAAACATCTTTGGCTGACACCCACATAGACTTCTTAAAGAGACTCTGTCAGCAGGTTTATGCTGTCCTATCTAAGAGCAGTATAAACTAGTGGCAGAGAAGCTGAACAGAATGATGGATCACTTACATTGTTCTGCGCAGCTGATACGGAGATATCCTCCTGAATAACATAGATAATAAGAAGTCCTCTCCATTATGTGCATGAGCCCAGTAGTCCTGGATATTCATGGGCACCATCTGCATATTGGCAGTTATCTATCCAAGCTGTGTATTGTCAGTCAGCTGTCAATCAGCAGCTGGAGGGCGGGGGGAGGGGCGTGGCAAGAATCCTATTCTGCATATTAGGAGAACGGCTGAACAGAATGATGTAAGTAATACAACGATCTGTTCAGCAATTCTGACAACTAGTTTATGCTGCCCTCATTTAAGGCAACAGATTCCCTTTAAGATGCCACCTGGATGGAGATCACACTAGTCTCCCCATGACATGCAGGCAAAGGCTGTCCAGGCATGATGGGAGATGTAGTTTTGCAACAGCTGGAGGGCCGAAGGTTCCCCATCGATGCTCTACAGTAAGGACATGGTGGGGTTGACTGGGGTCACACCTGGAGTTAGTGAAGTCCTGATGATGATGATGGAAGCCTCTTCTATAATGGCTGTTCACCTGCAGGCATTTAACCCTGCTTACATGAAATCTGAATCCTAATCATTACCAACAGAATGGCAGGAAAAGAGGATGCCAACTAAGATGAGGGGGCACCGAGGTTGCTTCGTATGTACTTAGGAACACTTCTCCCATCTCCAGCCTATCGGCCCTCACTATACGCCATTAGTGTCCTTTCACTGGGAACAAAGATGAATTTTGCAGGTGTTTTTGATGCAATATACAAAAAAAAAAAAGCACCGAGAGCCAAGGAAAACTGAATGACTATTAACTAAATAGTCCAATTACAGCAATCGAGGATATTCTTGTTCCATTGAAATCTTGGCTATAGGCTGTCCATTCAAGGTAAGAGCTCATTTGCTGGGGCTAACACTCCACTATATTAGCTTCTGCTGACGCTAAATGTTATCTTTGGCTAAAAGATGCTATTAAGCCCTAAATACTGTATATCATTCTAATCCATTCCTTTTTACAGGACTGAAATTGCCGGCATGTGTCACACTGTATTCATTATGGATGAAGGTCCTCCAGATCTGAAAAGACCACTCAGAGTGCACCTGGTACCCAGACTTACCGCGCGCTCTGCATATTCCAGTTATAGAACTTATTAATGGACCTTATATTTATTCAGGGCTTATTTCTACTCGGTAACATATGGTCTGGATAATCGTAGTATAAAGTAGGGTGACCTAATGGGACACAGAACTTTGGAGAAGGATGCCCCCCCTCTATGAGATTAGAGAGTTAGGGTACTATTCCATGGGCTGACTACGGCCCAATTGTTTTAGTAAACTGGACCTATTAGATGGCCCAATAATCAGGCCTTAAAGGGGTACTCCAACGCTGATAAAAAAAAAAATCAATCATAAACATAGTTTTTAAATTTACCACCCCTCCTGAGTCTGTTTCTCGCTGTTTGCAGGTCCCTAAAGCTCCAGTTGGTGTCTTCATTTTTTTTTTTTTTACTTCCTGGTTTGGGCTTTCCCATGATGCACTTTGTCTCCTGTGATGTCTAACTAACTCTGGCTTACATCTTGCTCAGCCAATCAGAGCGGAGCAACCTGAGTCATCTGACAAAGGGAGGCTGGCTTAACAGGGCTTAGACCCGCCTCCCTCTTGATGATGTCATTGTCACAAAATGGCTGCCACAGAGCAGCCTGGGGTCAACAGTCATTAGGTAAGAATGAGTTTACTTCACTTCCTGGTGGGGGGTTGAGGGGGGAAAAGATAGGGAAGGGGGGCAGATAGGTGATTGAAGCATATTGCAGTTATATAACTTTGCAATGTGTTTCAATTACTCGGAAAAAGCTTTTCACTGGAGTACCCCTTTAACCCCTTAAAGACAGGGCCAATTTCGATTTTTGCGTTTTCGTTTTTTCCTCCTTGTGTTCAAAAGGCCATAGCACTTGCATTTTTCCACCTAGAAACCCACATGAGCCCTTATTTTTTGCGTCACTAATTGTACTTTGCAATGACAGGCTTAATTTTTGCATAGTACACTGTGAAACCAGAAAAAAATTCAAAGTGTGGTGAAATTGAAAAAATGTTTGTGGTGTGGTGTTTTTACGCCGTTCGCCCTGGGGTAAAACTGACTTGTTATATTTGTTCCTCAAGTCGTTACGATTACAATGATATGTAACATGTATAACTTATATTGTATCTGATGGCCTGTAAAAAATTCAAACCATTGTCAACAAATATAAGTCACTTAAAATCGCTCTATTCCCAGGCTTATAGCGCTTAGAGGCTGGTCACTTGCCAGATGGTGATGGCACACCTGCTTTTATTTGACAAGGCCGGTTATACCTTTTCCCCTGTGGTCAGTGTCCTGGGGTTAGAGTGATCATGGATTGGCCAGAGTGATGTAGTGACCCTCCCGGACTATCGGACCCGCCACCCACAGAAAGGGGAAGTGTCCCAAGGTTGCGGTGTGTGCTGTGTCAGTGGATAGTGAGAAATCACAAAGTCTCTTTAATGTAAGGAAGACTGGTTTACTAGTTGCAAATGTGCAGCAGGTCGTACAGATTCAACAATATGAGGCTTCTCTGGATAAAGCACTTGATAACACACTTGACAATAGTTCTAGATAAATACTTGACAATACGGCAATCTGATCTGTAGTAGAAGTGCAGTGTAGGATACATTCGTACCGACTTGGTAGTGTGCTGAGTGATACGAAGAAGCAGAGTAGTAAAGAGGAGGATGCCGTCAGAGTCCCAACCCATGTAGTACTGTGCTCTGCTCTGGATGTTGGAGGATGAAGTAGAATACTTAGAAGAAGAAGACCTGTGTATTGACCTTTACTTAGTCTTCACACCACCTTATGCCCACTAGACTCTGCTGAGCCTTCCTAGAGGATGACACGGGCCCCAGACCTTGTTACCTGGGATGAGCAGAATGCTGAGGGTTCCCTGCTGACACCCGCGCTGCGAGATAGAGTTCTTAGGCTTGCTGAAACTTTGCTCTATCTAGATCAGTTCCTAGCTCTTTGGCTTTTGTTGTGGATACTGTTCTGCTCTGTTACTTCTCCTAGTCCACGTCGGGGGTTGAGGTTGTCTCTGGCTTGTCCTCTCCTAAGAGGGGTTTACCAGTGCATAGTGCTGTGTAGCGTTCCTGTCTTGTACTGTCTTGCTTCCTACCCATACGAGGTTCTAGCTAAGAATGGCCTGAGGTACAGTGACCTGGCAGAGGGCCAGGGCCCAGATAGGACCACTGTGGAGAGCTGTCTACCTTGTGTCCTTCCTCCACAAGGCCTAACACAAAGAATAAGAAGAGTGTTGATAGGAGAAAAGAAAAACGGGTTCCTACTGGTCTGCAGATTCAGGTGACCCATAAAGAAACAATAACCCTTTACATCCTTCAGCTGTGCGGCTTCCAAATACACATATAGAATACAGCGACATCTAGTGGCGAACTTTAGTACTACTTTCATCACCACACAAGTACAACAAGTACAGACTTTTGCAAAGGGTGCATATAATCGTAACACCTGTGGTAGGACACCACAAATCTGTATAACTTTCTGAAATCAGTTGATCTGAACCCCTTTAAGCTTACATAACACCAACATTGTGACAAAGTGCCTGACAATCCTTAGTGTATAGACCTAAGTGTTTTTGGCGTGCTTTTGACACCCTTAGGGCCCTATTACACAGAAAGATTAAGGTGCGAAAAATCATTATATCGTTCGAACTTCTAATCTTTTCATGTGTATGCAGGCAATGGTCTAACGGCTAACGAAAATTCATTTGTGTGTCATTGATCGCATCTTTTGAGCTGACCATAAAATCGTCATTAATCATTGGCAAATCTTGCGGTGTATGTACTTTATTTGTTTATTATAACGACTATCATCGTGCGTTATGGTGAATGATTTCAGGTAGATCGCATAATATTCCTTTTTATACTACTGAAGAAGGGGTTGAGACAACCCAGAAACGCGTCAATTGGATACATAGGGGCAGATTTCTCAAACATGGTGTAAAGTGAAACTGGCTCAGTCGCCCCTAGAAACCAATCAGATTCCACCTTTCATTCCTCACAGACTCTTTGGAAAATGAAAGGTGGAATCTGATTGGTTGCTAGGGGCAACTGAGCCAGTTTCACTTTACACCATGTTTGAGAAATCTCCCCCATAGACTTTCCTATATGGTACTTAAGAGGACTCTGATCATTATTCCAATACAGACCAGTTTTGCCGTACAGTTACGGCACACGTGCAAGGCCGCACGCCAAATCACACTCCTATCAAGCTTCAAAGACAAGATAGAATGCTGTATGAAGCAGTGAAACATACACCTATCCATTGCACCACCGCCAAGATTGCTACCTGTCATCTGCCATCAGTCTCCAGCGGCAATACGTACTGAGGGCCAGTGATCCCCAAATCATTTTTGGAAACACCTTGATAACCAACTTATTCCTTACATTTCTTTTTTATCGTTAACCTAAAATCGTTCACTATATTACACAGAACGATGGTCGTTAGTTGCGATCGTTACTATGAAAATTTATTCCTTCTGATCCCAGGGAAACAATGAACAATGTGCAATTACACTGAACGATTAGTGAACAAATGCAGAACTTTAGCAAACGAATGTGGAATTACAGCGAACGCTTAGGAACGATTAACGATAATTTTAGGATCAGATCTAAATCAACGATTAACACACCAACGATTTTTCGATTGTTGCCTGCAATTATGCAGAACGATTATCATTTAAAATCAAACAATATAACAATTTTTCGCGCGATAATCGTCCGTGTAATAGGGCCATTACTGTAGGTTCGCTCATCTGTAATAGTCACCATTCTATCTCAGATGTTTCAACTCCTCACTTTCAGCTCTAACACCGGCTACAAGATATAAGAAGCCTACAACTAAGCAGCGTCTAAAATAAGGCGATTTCTAATCATCCTAATAAAAAAAAAAAAAAAAAAGTCAATTCATATTGAATATATAAAAATTAATGTTTATTTATTAAACTTGACATTTTTAGAGGGAAACCCCGATAAGTAACATTGTAGCAGAACATTATCCGTCCGGCAGTGCTATTGCATTTTGTTATAGAAAATGGTTTTCCAATATTTGTCAGCCGGAGAAGTTATAGCAATAATCTGAAATCTGACCCAATGTCGACCCTTGCATTCTCTACGGGACTTGCTTGGCTCACATCTGCCATTTTAGTTAAAGGAGAAGTCCAGCGAACATTTTTATTAAAGTATTGTATTGCCACCCAATAGTTATACAAATCCCCAATATACACTTATTACGGGAAATGCTTATAAAGTGCTTTTTTCCCTCCACTTACTACTGCATCAAGGCTTCACTTCCTGGATAACATGGTGATGTCACTTCCTGGATAACATGGGGATGTCACTTCCTGGATAACATGGGGATGTCACTTCCTGGATAACATGGGGATGTCACTTCCTGGATAAAATGGTGATGTCACAACCCGACTCCCAGAGCATCCCGCTGCCATCATCCTCTCTAGCAGCCACAGCTCACACAGCTCTGGAAGTCGGGTCGTGACACCACCATGTTATCCAGGAAGTGACATCACCATGTTTTCCAGGAAGTGACATCACCATGTTTTCCAGGAAGTGACATCACCATGTTATCCAGGAAGTGACATCACCATGTTATCCAGGAAGTGACATCACCATGTTATCCAGGAAGTGACATCACCATGTTATCCAGGAAGTGACATCACCATGTTATCCAGGGAGTGAAGCCTTGATGCAGTAGTAAGTGCAGGGAAAAAAGCACTTTAAGGGTAGCTTCACACGTACCGTCTCGCAGCGTTAATAACGCTCCGAGTCGGCTAGGTCCTGGCAGATCACTTTCACTACATACACACAGCGGTGTGTATGTAATTCTGCCGGCCACTAACCCCTTCAGCTGCCGCCCGGCTCCCGCTCTGTATACATTACCTGTCCTCGCTGCACAGGGTCCCGGCTTACTGCTCTCCCGCCCGGCCAATCAGTGGCTGCAGCTGGGCAACACACTGATTGGCCGGGCGGGAGATCAGTACGCCGGGACCCCGTGCAGTGAGGACAGGTAATGTATACAGAGCGGGAGCGGGATAACAATGGGTGTCTATCTAAAGTGCATGGAGACCACCGATCCACCTGAGATGAAGTACAAGTTTTTTTTTTTAATATAAAATCTCAGAATGGGGCTGTGTTAATATGCCGTAAAAAAAGAGGAAAGGATAGTAATACAAGGCAACTACACATAAAAACTTAGTAAAATTAAGAAAAAAAAATCTAAATTTTATATTTTAAAAGGAAAGTGCAGTCCAATCTCCAAGCAACATGTTATAGAGCAGGAGAAGCTGAACAGATTGCAATATAGTTCCAGGATAAGGCCCCACTTCTCACTTTCGAGGCCATTTATTACGGTCTGGAAATACGGATCAGGAAACCTTTTAGAAAAGGAACCATCAGTAAAAACGGAGGAGGAAAAGACAAACAAACATACTCACCTGCTGCAGGCTGCAGTAGTGTCCTCCTCCAGCCTCTCCCTCTATTTTAAGGCTTTGCAAATACACAAGTAATGTCACTAGTGCAATGCTGGGGGTGAGAGCGGCCTCTTGTGGCTGGAGGTATAATGCTGACTCCGGCCAGAAAAGTGATTGACAGGGCTGGGAGCAAAAGGCTCCCAGCTCTGTCAAATACAGCGCTGCATTTAACTGTATGTGCTCCTGACTAGGAGTGTATACAGCTAAAAGGCCAGTGTTAGCAACAGGGGGCACTTGGGGCTGCCTAGCAATGCATTTGGAATTTTGGACTGTTTCCAGATGCACATCGGGAGCTGTCTGGAATTCTGGATGCCCCCATTAAGTTCTATGGATCATCTGTGCTGGAATTCAGAACAATTATAGGACATGCCTATAATTTCAGGGCCTATTTTTCGGCATGGACACCCTTTAGGAAATATGCTTAAGGGTGTCCGTGCCTAATAGAACCCTATGGGTCAGGAAATTTATCTAGACTTGCTGATTAGAAATCCAGATAGATTTTTCTGAAGTGTGAAGGGGGCTTTACTTGTTTATTTATTCATGTAAATCTCTGCTTATTTACGAAGTGGTCATGTAGGCGGTCCTACTCCATGATAGATAGCACTCTTATACACAGATAACTGTCAGTCATTGTTTAGGACCACCTACTTGACTACTAAGTGAATGAGCAGAGATTTACATAAATAAAGTCATCCCAGAACTTATCTAACAAAACTATGTACCAATGTACTCAGCTCTTCCTGCTGTATGACATGCTGCCCGAAGATTGGACTGCATTTTCAAAGTGACAGGTTCCCTTTAAACCTAAAAGCTATATATTATAACTATAAAACTAGCACTTTTGTCTGAGTCTCAACGCCCCCCACCGTCTCAGATGTAACAACGTCCTAAGCTTCTATAGATAATACCCAAACAAAACCTATTCAGGAGTTATGCTGGACAGATAATAAGGCAAACAATAGACTTAATAAGACATATGGTCACAATTAAATCAATTAAAAAGTAGCAATGCAAAGTACCGGAAGAAACAGAGTGGGTGGACACAGTGACAAGTAGGCAAAAAAAAACCACAGCCAAAATTACAAGTCAATTAACTAATCCGAAATAAATATATATCTCAATAATAACTCAAGAGTATAGAAACTAATAACACAAAATAACTGAACTGTACGAAGAGACGAAAGTGTATAAAATGTAATGCGGTGGTGGTGGTGGTGGTGGGGGTCGCTGATCTTACCTAAATCTACACCTAAATCTGAGGCTGTCAGTGAAATCTACACCAGCTCTAACGTGTATAGTGTGGTGTCCCACAGTTCAGTGTCCTAGGCACCTGTCGGAAAGGTCTTCCTTCAGTTCAGTGGTGATGAAGATAGCATTCTATAGTTTCACCCCTAGGTGTCACTGTTACTTTTAAGTCCTGTTATGTGTTGCACAGCTGAGGTAAGCGAAGGGTTATTGTTGTGGGTGTACCATGTGGTCTGTGCTGACCTAACTCTCTATTCTCTTGCCTATTCCTACTCTCCACACACACATACAAAGCCCCTGGAGAAGTAATTAGTAGCCCTGTGTGGACAGGAAGTTAGTTTAGTGTGATCTAGTTAGTCTACATGTATGAAGCAACCAGAGACACTCAATTTCTCAAGTATCTACCTTATATCCACTATACCGTGCTAGGCACTACAAAAGGGAGAAAAGTCGGGGATAAACCCAGCCCACGCTGAGAACCATTGTACAAAGTGCAGGGCAGTATCCTAATATACAGAGAAACTAGCCTGGATAGAACAAAGATACCAGAAGTCTACGGGTTCTATCTCACAGTACAGGTGACACCGGGACACCCTCGGACACTTAGCTTCACCCAGGTAACCACGGCTAGGGCTTGTATCACCCTATGAGGATGGGAAGCTTGACACTGTAGGTCAGAAGGTGATCAGACATTAGTCTAAACACAGGTACAAGTAAACTTCTCACTCTCAGGTCTCAAGCATTTCTCTAAAGTTCCGGCAGAGCACAGTACTACTTTGGGTTGGGATTCCCTTGACAAACTCCTCTTCTCTACATTGCTCCACTCTATTCTATTCTCAATTATATAAGCACTCCTACAACTATCTCTACTATATTTAGCACTTTCAAGTATCTCTGCAGCACAGATCAAGTGAAGCACTATTACAAAGATTATCTATTTGCTGCCAAGGTGTTCTTTATTACTCGGAGACTGCACAGCAAAGCTGTTCTAGTTTTATCACTGGGACTCAGTCATCTCTTCCTCTGCACCAGCACCTATACACATCCACTACATTCCTTGGGTCATTTCCACTTTCTGTACCGATAGTCCGGGTGGGTCATTTGCCTCACAGGACTACCATGACAATAGCCCAAAGAACCCATCACATTTCAGGGGGATACAGTCAGTTACAACAAAAAGCAGGAACCAACACCATACCTGTGTGCTGGACAAGCACTAGCGTCATGACACTACCACCCTTGGCTGAGCTGTATCAAACCACTGATAACATCACTCCCAGTGGTATACCACATATAGTATGTAGCCTCTTCAAACAGCTCATCAAGGGTCCAAGACCTGGATCTAAAATTGATAGCCCATGAGCAGACTGGATAACTCCCTTAAGCTAAGACTGCACCTACCAATTGCTTGCACTTTGCTTGGTCATTTTGAGGAACTTTTCGAAAATCAATAGTACGGGTGAATAAAAAGATTTGTATTTTATTTGCATTTCCTAATTAGGTGCTTCCAAAGAAGAAAAATAGTGCTATACCTGCCACGACCAGGGGGCTCCTCCCAGTAGTCTTCCAGTACTTATCAGCTGCTGTATGCCCTGCAGGAAGTGGTATATTCTTTCCAATCTGACACAGTGCTCTCTGCTGCCACCTCTGTCCATGTCAGGAACTCTAAAGAGCAGGGGAGTTTTTCTATGGGGATTTGCTACTGCTCTGGACAGTTCCTGACATGGACAGAGGTGGCAGCAGAGAGCACTGTGTCAGACTGGAAAGAATAAACCACTTTCTGCAGGAGATACAGCAGCTGATAAGTACTGGAAAACTTTAAATTTTTAAACAGAATGCATATAACTTTCTGATACATTTTTTTTTTATACCTCCGGAGTACTCCTTTAAATGGGAGTCTGCGACACAGAGTGAATTTTTCCATTGCAGATATGAAAATCTAAATGCGTAAAAAAAACAATAGGCATAGTATTTTCTGAAAGAACAGTCCATCGTCTGCACCAATTTTCATTACGTTGAAGAAAAAGAATGAAAGCTTTCCATTCAATGACCGTTATTATCTGATATAAAAGTATATAAAAAACGCAGAGCTTGGAACGCTCCCGTAGCAAAAAATGTCATTTCTGCCTAACTTCTGTCCCTGGGTCATAAAGCCGAGACAAGATTGTATTTACACAAACATTTTCATACCATAGACCCAATAGACGTCAAATGTTCCTTTTAAGCCATCTTGGAATGGGGGAGTAATTATAGCATGTGTTCAAATAAGAAGCATAAAATATACCTAAAAAGCCATAATCCCACTCCCTGATTCATTCTCCATTCAGAACACTTGGTAGCACATTATTTTATGAAGTCACAATTTTTTTTTTTTTTATATTTTTTTATTTTATTTTACATCCTGCTAGGAAATCAATGCATTTCCATTTTAATATGGGCCTCCCGAGATCTGTGTGCCTGTCTCTCTCATTAAACGGACAGATTGTTACTTACGAGCCTACCGTCAGTTCAGACAAGCCCGCGCAGCCTTAGTTTATTATTTTGGTTAAATTAAAACTCAATGAAAATATAATTGTGGGAAATGCATTTTAGTGACAGATCAAACGATCCGTGATTATAGAGCCAGAAGAACAAATGCTGGAGAATTTATAGAAATTACCAATTTATGGCTGATAATTGAAGCAAAGGAAAAGGTAGCCTGCGGTGAAATAGTCATCAAAAGATCAAATAAGAATTTATCTTGTTGATTTAAAGAGGATCTGCCAAATTCAGGTCAATTGTTTTGTTTTTTTTTTGCTAGTAAAAGGGAAGCTGCAGAGTCAAACCAAGCAGCCCCAATGGGACCCTCAGAGAGGAGCTGCTGGGTCTCCCAGACCCGTATCTAACCTGTGCAGGACCTCCCTATTAGTGATGAGCAAACATCCCAATGTTCGGTTCGGTACCGAACACGAACATAAAAAAAAATTATATTGATCGGTTCGTGTTCGACGAACATTCATGAACAAATAAACTTACAGTGGAAGCGTGCGTTTTGGTGCATATAGATAATCAGGTGCAAAGCGTAAAATACGTCATAGCAGAGCAATTACGAGGTGCGTATCTTTAATTCAACCGTGCATATATACGCAATGATGTGCATACATGTATCACGCAATAAGCACGAGGGATGCTAAGGCGCAGCGTACAGTCAGCTCAGCAAGTCAAGATGTCCATGCGAGCCTCCCCTTTTGGCCTTGGAGAACTCAAATATATGGTGAAGATAATGGACAGGATGGACTATGATGGACGCCTGGTCACTACAGGGGGACTCTGCACTGACAATTTCACAACGTTCTAAGCCCTACTCGGTCAGCTATCCCTCCATACACTGACTAACTACCACTGTGAATATTGCTGCCTAAGTAAATTCAGATGCTGTCCCTGCTCGTTTCACTCTCCCTACTGAACGGCACAAGAACCAGGAAAGACTGGAAGAAAATTTGCCTCCAATTGGAATTGGAGTGCTTTCTTTTGCACTATATAAAGCCAATGTATTTAACTTTGCTCTGCCTTTGGGACCAGATGTTGGTGGTCTCGGACGCCCAAAATGGTTGGTAACCTTCAAGTAGAACAGTACACGCAATAACAGTAGTGCAAATCTTGACACACAACATTTGCGTGGAGGCGGTTAAAGTGCCTGTAGCAGTAGAAGGTGCTTTGTTGAGAGAGAAGAGCAGGAGAGGAGTTGCCAGAGGAGTTGCCAAAGTAGTGAATGTGCTCTACTGGAACAGGGGTATAAATAGAAAAGATAAGAACATACTCATACTCATGGATGCCAACAGTGCCCCCTTCAGTCGTCGGTTATCTGGGTGTAGCAGACTTCCAAGGTTTCACAGTCGTCTTGCGCTGTGCAGTAGAATACGTAGACCTTGCACTGTAGCTTTGTCCTACTGGGGGTCAGTTCCTCTTGCTTCAGGAGACTGACCTGCACTTTTTAGAGAGGTTTCCGGCGTGGGCAAGGGTATTCCTAGTTAGCTTCTCTCCCCTAAGTTGAGCTTAGCACTGCATACTTGCTTTAATTACTTTGGTCCCTGTCAGGGGTCCTGGCTAAAGCCAGGCCCTGGCTTAACTTCTGCAGAGACTGGGTTTTGTTTGCTTCCTCTTACACTGAATACTATCTAGAAAATGAACTTACTTCCTCCACCAAGCTAACCCCTCCTACAGGGGTTAAAACTAAACGGTCCTGTGAGTGGTGGGTCTGTGTGTGTGTGTGTGTGTGTGAGAGAGAGAGAGAGAGAGAGAGAAGAAAAGAGATAGGTTAGAAGAGAACAAGCACCTCTGATTGGTCAGCATATAACACATGGTACAAAAACAATTAACCCTTGGTTCTTCAGCTGTGCAAAAAGTTAGAGAAACAGTAGTGACACCTATAGGGGAAAAACAGTACTACATCTCTCACTCTTACAAACCTGAGGGAATGACTTACTAGGTGCCATAGACAGCACCAGTGGTGGGACACCACTTATGTAATGTACGTAATGGCGCAAATGGTACAGCCAATCACAGCACTGCCAGTAGTGAATATGGCTACTACATTACCTGATGTGCCCTTCCTTCCCCACAAGTTCATTGTTTTTTTTAAAATTGGTGATAGGAAACTTATGCAGTTGTGTACATTGCGAGATAAACCTTCACATGCTTGAAAATGATCATTATAACCATTCTGATCATCGAAAAAATTGTTTGTGATCGGCGAAGACGAACTATTAGCGCCTTGTTTATACAAACATGCGAACATGTTCCCTCATCACTATTCCCTATAGTCATATAAAGGGGATGTAGAGGGGAAAATAGACCTCAGATCCCCTTCAGTACTAGGTTGAAAAACATGGGGGTCCATTCTGATCGGGCTGAGCATCAGTCTATCAGTCGGGTCGGGCATTTCCCTCCGAGTTCTGATGTTATTACATCTTGGGGGAAAATGGTTTCCAGTGGGCGTCCCAGACCTTCTGGCAGCGTGATTTGCAGGCACGGGGAGAGGTAAGTAGTTGTTCCCTCTGGCTGCCATCCTCACTCATACTCAGGTTACAACACGGTTTATTCTCTGTACATAGAACTTGTATACCTTGTTGATAAAGGTCATGTTGACCGAAACGTCCAGCAATATTATGGTATACTGAAAACATGCTTTGGGCACCATACTTCCCGTGTTGATAACTGTTTAAAACTCTAAATGCAAAAATAAACTCCCAAAAAATGATGGCAATCTAAATGTGTGCAGTTGATATTTCTTTTTCTATGACAATTTTGTTCAACTGGCACCACCCCTAAGTGCGCAGACATATTGGTACCTTATGCGGTTCAGGGAAGAACCATATTGGTACTTTAGATGGTATAGTGTTGTGACAGTGCCTGTGCCAGTGCTGATTTAGCACACCTTCACCACAGGTAAGGAGGCACACCTGCTTTTAGTTTTTGAGGCTGGCTATACCCTTTCCCTAATGGTCGGTGACCTGCCGGGTTGTGATGGGAAACTTGGGTGCTTATCACGGTGGTCTGGAGTGGAGTTGTTACCCACCCGGACTGTCGGTATCGCCACTCACAGAAAGGGAAGATGACCCAAGGATGGTGTAACTGCTGTGTAGGTGCTCGTGCAATAACCACTGAATCCCAGTAGAATAAATAAACTCTTCTTTACTGACGGAATACTTTAGCATACAAGCAGACAATAGCCCTTGGACTTGACTAGATTAGATCTGCGCTGAGAACTGTAGAGGTAGAAAAGCTGTGCTGACTTAGTTGCGTGCTGCGAAGGTAGAGTGAGTTCAGAGTAGCGGAGGGGAGTTTGTCACAAGAGTTCAGAGTAGTGGAGAGGAGTTTGTCGTGAGAGTCCCAACCCAAAGTAGTACTGTGCTCTGCCGGAACTTTAGAAGAAGTAGAAGAATACTTGAGAGAAGGAGAATACTTGTGGCTGTGTTTTAACCTTTGTCGCTATACCACCGTTTGCCCTGCAGTGTCAGGGGACCCGTCCTAACAAGGTGACACAAGCCCCAATCCTAGTTACCTGAGTTGAGCGAAGTGTCCGAGCATTTCCTGGTGTCACCTGCGTTGCGAGATAGAGTTTGTAGGCTTGTAGCAACTTTGCTCTATCTGGATCAGTTCCTCTGCTTATAGGATACTGTCCTGAACCTTTAGAGATGTTCTCGGCATGAGTTGGGGTGATCCCTGACTTGTTCTCTCTTTTGTGGTTTATCACTGCATAGTAAGGATAACTGGCAGGAGACTCTGGTCTGTGTGTCTTGCCTCTACAAAATCCAAAGAAGAACTCCCTAAGTGTGGGTCTAAACTTCCTCTCCCCGTGTGACAACTTCCTACAGGGTGTGTTACAACCTCTGTGAGTGGTGGAGAAGAGAGTGCAAAGAGAGAAGAGGACAGAGATAGGTGAAAGGGGAGAATAGCTCCCATTGGTGTGCAGATCACAAAGAAACAGTAACCCTTTGTTCACTACAGCTGTGCAATATACACACATGAATACACATAACACTGACGTCTAGTGGCAAAACTGATACATGACTTCATTACCACTTTACTTTGAGTACAGACTTTTGCGAGGGGTGTCTTCAGTAGCAATCCCCGTAGTGGGACACCACACATAGACTATAATGGGCAGTGTAAACCCATCTTCACTCTGCTTCATTGTGATGTATGCTCCTACAACACCACACGCCTGCCCAGGCTACTAACAGATATCCCACCAAAAAGAGGGCTACAATACTCATGTAATTCAAAAATACAATGTTTTATTATGTAATCAAAAAATATGGGTTAAAATTATGCACAGAACAAAGTAAAAAATTCCTCACACAGGATACATCACAGCCACATAGTTATATTTACAGGAGGATATATATACACGAGGCAGGCATACAATCACAAACCCCAGTGGGTAACAACGTTTAAAAGACTATAATGTCTATTGCACTGCCCCCAGTTAAAGTGCAAAACTACCTCCTCTATATCCTACAATCCAAAAGTGCAAGTGCCCGAAATGTAAACCATAAACAAGGATTGCAGAGTAATGGCTGGCGATATTACCTGTCACACTGTGTGTAGATACACCTCCAACGCGCGTTTCGTGTCCTGGCTTGATCACGGAGGCCATACTTCCCTGACTAAATCGCTCCCTTTTATACGCCATATACTTGGCTGCTGGCGTATCGACGCTTCCCCAGGTGAGTCACGTGATCAGTCACATGACGCAGCGACCTGACGTCAGACGCTCCGGCCCGTAGGTCACGCGCATCCAACGCACTGCGTGGTCACATGTAGTATGAGACAGGCCGTTCCGTTACCCGGCTGAGTCACGGAACGGCCTGTTTCAGAAAAAAACATCCCGGCCGGTACTGCAGTCTATACACTCCGGCTGGGATCCCTCATCCTGCAGCACTACGTAAGTACCGCAGAAATCATGGCCGTTGTAACAACGGCCGTGATTTCTGCGGAACTTACCTAGTGTGAACATAGCCTAAACCTGTGAATGGCTGAGCGGGCAGTTCCTGCTGAGATGGCTTGTCGCAGAAATCAGGAAGTGGTGGTGACAAGCAGGGGTCGGAAAGGTGTTGAAATTACAGCTGCAGGGGATCAGGGTCAATGAGTATAACCTATTCTTTTTATTTTTAATGTAAGATATGCAAAAAGATGTCCCTGGACAATCTCTTAAAGGTTTTATGTGTGGGTTTTCCATGCTTACAAATCTTGCATGTTGGACATTTTGCAAGACCCTTCTCTTTGGGTCATATAGCTTTATCTCACTAACTGTGTGGCCTGTCAGGCTATTGGGACAAATCTGGTCTATTGAAACGTGAAATCATTTGGACGTATTTTTATCCTTTTTAACAAAATGCTTTTATTTAGCTTAAAACTCCATCTATTACATTTTACTGCAAAAGAATATTAATGACGGACGTGAATATTATTTGCCTCAGGCACTTACCAGAACAAAATATTCATCACAAGCAGCTCCTAAAACCTTCAATGTTCTTTTACATAATATATCTTTGAAGTTTTCCAATCCAATGTTTATTCTTACTAGAGATGAGAGCAAGTGGAGCATGTTCGAGTCCGATCGTTCAGCAATTGAATACCGGTGGCTGAAGAAGTGTGATGCAGCCCACGGGAGTCCGAGAAAACATGGATTGTTTAAAGGCTGAACAATAAGACTTAAGCATTGACGGGTTGCTCTCATCCTTATATCTTACTATTACTGGATATTAGAGTGGCCCCATTGACAAATAAGTTACAATTAGAGATGAGCGAATCTACAGTAGGAACGAAGCGAAGCGCTCCCTGTTTCTCCTCCCTGGGTGCTGGGCAAAGATGGATCCAGTCCTAAGAAACCTCTGCCAGTTTCCCAGAACCAGACTGCAAAGCCTCGCCTGATGAGCAGAATCCCAATAGGAACAAAGCACTTTGGTTCATCCCTACTGTAGATTTGCTCATCCCTAGTTACAATGCTCAATCTTTTCTTTTTCTATGAGAAGTTGTCTCAATAATCATCATCATCATCCTGGATTCATCTTATACACTTATCCGGCAGAACATTGAAGTGTACCTGTCATTCTGGCCCGCTGTCGGATCAGCTGGACACCAACACGCAATGAGACAGTAACGCACATCACCCTTATTGGATCCAATGGAAGTTGGATGCATTACGGTCTCATTGCCTGTTGGTGTTGAAGGAGACCTGAACTTTTGGATTAACAGAGGAACTTGCCAGTGATCTGGCAGCAGTAGCATCATTATTAGTGTTGAGTGGACTTAAGGAAACTTCTCCGAACACAAATGTTCAGCATTTGATTCCTGGCATCTGGAGAAGTTGGATGTTGTCCATGGGCTGCCAGGAAAACATGGTTATAGCCTTAGGCTAAGTTCACAGGTCGTATGAGACCAGCCGTTCTGTGACCCCGGCCGGGTCAGGGAGCGGCCGGTCTCTGGCTGGATCATCTCTGATCTTTCCCATAGCACACAGTGAAGCAAGCGGCTGGAGCCACTCGCTTCACTGTGTGAACTGACAGGGCTTTCTGCGGACAGAATTCACTGAATTCCGGCCGCAGAAAACTGACATGTCAGTTATTTGCGGCCCCGTATGGGATCCCGGCCGGAGCGTATACGATGTGTATACGCTCCAGCCGGGATCCCATTGAAAGTAAGGCATTGTTCCACCACGCCAAAAGTACAGCCGTTGTTGCCATCGGCAACAATGGCCGTGCTTTTACGTAGTCTGAACATAGCCTAAGGCTGAATCCATGTTTTGCAGGACACTCCTAGGGCGGCATCCAAATTCTCCACACCTCGGGAATCAAATGTTGAGCGTTCAAGTTTGGAGATGTTGCCGAACATGGACATTTTCAAGGCTTTTCGACACTAGCCTTGAAAGGAACACTTTCATGCTGCCTAAACCACGAGTGATCTGGGCATCCTGGCAGCTTCTCTCCACCAGCCCTGAAGTTGTGGAATGAAGAAGAATGGATGGGCATCTGGAACAAGGATCAACAATATTATTAAGATATTATTTACACACTAATCAATGAAGGAGCAATGACCGGATATGTACGGCTGAATCTACATGACAGTAATTTATAGAATCCATCCGAGCCTCCCTTTACGAGACCCTGATGCATGACGCTATAACAGATACAGTAACTCAATATGATTTCTGCATTGTAATTAAACTTTCTTTTCCATTAAAATGTAATTCACATTACGCTGATGTATTTTGGCACCACAAGGGAGTCATATTTAAAGGGACGTCTGATAATTGTCAGTGTAGTCACATAACCTCTCAGTAGAGCGCGAATGGCCTGAAGATGATTAATAGTGTGCACCAGCTCCAGAGCCTCCAGAGGTAACAACATTTTGACAGTTCAACAATTTCATCCACAGAGACCTAGAAACCATCTGTACATGTAATTCCCATGTGTCAGTCCGCTTGTCATACCCTGTCTGATGCCCCTTTACTTGTTACCCATGTGATGTATTTATTAAAGTCTTTCATTTCTTCGCTTACCACTGCTTAACCCGATTTGTAACTTGCACAAAAGCCAGATTTATAGTTTTCGAAAGAGGTGGTGACTAAGAGCTGGAGCTGGAGGTGGTGACTAAGAGCTTTTTTTTGGTTGCTTTGTACATACAAGGTATCGTGTATATGAGTAATTTTGAGTAAACTTGCCAAACTGTTCGGTTTCGGCAATGTTTTTCGAACCTGAACGCTCAGCATTCGACTCCTGGCGGCTGGAGAGGTTGGATGTCGCTCTAGGGGTCTGCAGGTTGTATCCATGTCTTTCTGGCAGCCCTTGGGCAGTATCCAACTATGGAGTCAAATGGCAAACTTCTGTGCTTGGAAAATGTTGCTGAACCCGAACAGTAGGGATGGTCCGAACCTGCCGAACGCTCGGCAGCAGATTCCCGCTGTCTGCCCGCTCCGTGGAGCGGGCGGATACAGCGGGAGGAACGCCTGGAAAACTGGGATACAGCCTATGGCTATGGCTTTATCCCAGTTTTCCAGGCGGTCCTCCCGCTGGATCTGCGGGAATCATTACCGAGGGTTCGGGTTCGTACGAACCCGAACCAAACTCAGTTCAGACCATCCCTACCGAACAGTTCGGCAAGTTTGCTCAACATCAGATATGAGGTTTTGAAATTGAGTTGGTTACATCAAATGTATTTATAGCGGTATAATAAATTAAATCAACCGTCGGCAAAGGCAGAGTATACTTGTATGGCAGTAGTGCTCCCGTTGAGCTCTGTGATGAGTCTACCCCTAGATTATCAAAATTTGAGACGTACTTTCAATCTTTTTTCAAGTCTAGGAGCTATCCCTTGGTCTTATTCAGTACTTCTGGATTAGAGATGAACAAACTGGGCTGAGGTTCGGGTTTGAATCCCGCAGTCTTCCCTTTCCATGGAGAAGGTGGGGACAGCCCGAGTCCCTACTGGAAAACAGGAATACAGCCTAGGTCATAGGCTGTATCCTTGTTTTACAGCAGGGACTCGGGCTCTCTCCACCTTCCCCACGGAATGGGAAGACTGCGGGAGTCAAATGCCAATGGTTTGGGTTCGTACAATCCCAAACCTCGGCCCGGTTCGTTCATCTCTAATCTGGATAACAAATGAGTGGAATGACAAATAATTGCAGTTTTATATGTAACTATTATGTGTTTTGAACTTGGAAAACTGCAAAAAACCATTTTGCTTATTGAAGGCGTTTTATTGTCTTGTTTTTTTTGGCTTTGTTTCATTTCTTTAGATCTGTTATTATCATCGGAGAGGAGCACAATCCTTTAACCCAACTAACAATGACAACCTGAAGATCTACTTTACCGAGTTCACCTCTGACACTGCAGCCTTCACGGCACAAATGAGAGACATTGATACCTTCGACATATCTAAAGATTAATATAACGCAGGGAACCTCTTGTCCTGCAAAGCAAACAATGAAAACATTTTGTTTGAGCTATTAATGTATTGTTGGAAATTCCAGGAATTGTGTTCTTTGTCACGAATAATATATTTCATGCATAAGTTATGCAAAACAATGGAGAGTTTATACCATAGAGGCCACCTCTTCTGCTTTTCCACATCTTGTGAAAGGGTGAAGCTAGGGGTTTAAAGGGCCAAGCCAACTATTCCTACTATAGGAAGGAGCAAGATGAGATGCCATGTCATAGTAAAAGACCAGGGTCTCCCATTCTCTTCATGTATATTGTTGCAATTAAAGGGTGTGTCCACGTTATGTTATTTGATCCCACTATGCCCCGCTATGGAGACATGAGAAAGACCATGTAAGCATAAACAAAAATCATACAACCCAGAACCTTCCTAATGGCCTACGGGAGAACTCATCTGCTCCAATAGAGATAGCCAGTCCCTTACTGTGGCATCCATTTCGGCACTGTCAACAGTGATCCCATCCATAAGAAGGCCAAACATGATGTGACCATGCTTTTCCTTTGACATCTCCAAATGCGTCCGTAAATGCCTATGGAAAATTATTGGCCATGTTATGGACAAGATTGCCATTCACAGTGTCAAGAGGGACAGCAGAGCAAGAGGGGCAGGCGTCTTAGATTTCCACAATGGGGTTCAGAAGAAGCAAAAAGCAGTCAGTAGGTGGCATAACTATATTATCCATAATTGTTTAGCATGAAATGACCAACCTCTTAAAGTGGAACTTATTCATGTATAATACTTTTATATGGATAGCACCAACTGATTCCACAGCACTTTACATAGTGTCAAACACCGTGTAAAGTAAAATTGGCTCAGTTGCCCCTAGAAACCAATCAGATTCCATCTTTCATTTTCCAAAGAGTCTGTGAGAAATGAAAGGTGGGATCTGATTGGTTGCTAGGGGCAACTGAGCCTGTTTCACTTTACACCATGTTTAATAAATCTCCCCCATAGATTTTAAATAAGCCCATAAGATAGACTTGAGGCAAGTGATTGGCACCAACCTCTACTCCAAATGCAGTGACCTTCTGCTTGACCTATTGAGACCCAGTTGTATTCAGTACCCGTTATGGTGACAAAGCTTGGACACACTGGAGGATTCACTCATTGTATGGCTTCTATTTAAAAATCTCCAGTCTTTCAGTACTTATCAGCTGGTGTATGTCCTGCAGGAAGTGGTGTATTCTTTCCAGTCTGCCACAGTGCTCTCTGCTGCCACCTCTGTCCATGTCAGGAACTGTCCAGAGCAGTAGCAAATTCCCATAGAAAATGTCTTCTTCTCTGGTCAGTGATGGCAGCAAAGAGCACTGCGTCAGACTGAAAAAAATACACGAGTTCCTGCAGGACATACAGCAGTTGATAAGTACTGAAGACAAGAGATTTTTAAATAGAAGTAAATTACAAATGTATATAACTTTCTGATACCAATTGATTTGAGAGAATTTTCTTTCGCCGGAGTACTGCATTAGGCAGGGGTATCCAAAAGACAAGAGAGCCCAGAGCAAAGATTAAAATATACATTAGAGATGAGCGAACCTGGAGCATGCTCGAGTCCATCCGAACCCAAACTTTCGGCATTTGATTAGCGGTGGCTGCTGAAGTTGGATAAAGCCCTAAGGCTATGTGGAAAACATGGATATAGTCATTGGCTGTATCCATGTTTTCCAGACAACCTTAGAGCTTTATCCAAGTTCAGCAGCCCCAGCTAATCAAATGCCGATCGCTCGGGTTCGGATGGACTTAAACCCGAACCCGGTTTGCTCATCTCTAATATACACCCATAAAATATGCTATGTATGCCACATGACACCCAAGTCTGATGGGCCTTGTGTGTATTTCTCCATGTATATTTATTACCTTTCGGACTCTGTTGCAGTCAATGGGTCCTTGTTGGGCCAAGCCCATAACTACTGCCTTATTCTACCTCCACTCCCTAATCACATAAATAAAAACCCCAGGACCTGGTATATTGCAATACCCCTTCCAAGTGCCCCGGAGGAGAACTAATCTGCATCTTGAAGGAGTTTACTTACCATCACTTGCCATAGCTGAGAGGTGAACATCCAATAATGACACAAAACCAGCAGCTCATCTACTTCCAGACCTGAAGGCTTATCACTAAGGGTCCTATTCCAAAGAGCGATAATCGGCCCGATACGGCCGATTATGGCTCCGCGGAATAGAGACAAGGATAAGTCGATGATCGTGTCATCGGCTGATCGTTTATGTAGGTTCAAACCTAAAATCATCGGGCACCGACCGCACATCACTGTGTGGAATAGCGATGCGCGGCAGGCGACCAATGATTCCACAAGCACCATACTTAGCTAAACATGTTGCAGGTCTTCTCCTGCTCTCCTTCTTCCTCCCGATCCCGCGTGCAGTAGCAGCTTTGGTTCAGCCTGTCTTAGCTGACAGACTGCTCAGCCAATCACTGGCCAGGACCGCAGCGGCCAGTGATTGGCTGATCGGTCTGTCAGCTCAGACAGGCCGCACCGAAGCTGCTGCGTGTGGGACTGGGAGGAAGAAGGAGCGCAGGAGAAGCCCTGCAGTATGGTTAGGTAATGTATGGTGTTTAAACAAGGGCTGCAAGGACATCGGTAACGATGTCCCTGCAGCGCAGCCCTTGCTAAACGATTTTTGGGCCGTGTAATAGGCCCGATCAACTCTATTGATCGGGCCCCTATCAGCCCGTGGAATAGGACCCTAAGCTACAACACCGTTCTAAAAAACCCGAATCCGCTTTTAACCATATCTCTACAATAAAACACATCCCTGATCTTTCGATGTGTAAAATATGTATACCGAGCTATTACAGTTCCCAATGGGCCTTTCCCAGGCTCCACAGATTATGGCTGATCAGCTGTAGAATTAGACTTTCATTCTGCCGGGGTGTTGCGGGAGGCAGTGGAAGACTGACAGGGACATTAATCTGTGACGCACTGCTGATAATGACTGGGAATCAATCATACTGTCTGACTAACGGGATCAATGAGGCACATGGATTAAATAAACCAAGGGCCTCCCGAAAACCAACATATCTCTAGGAAGTGAGAGTTACGTCTGGTGTGCGGAGGCAGTGGAAATATTACACGCTTGCTGTAACCAGCACGGGGTATGAGCAGGGGGTTACATGAGGATTGGCTATGCTTCCATTATTTTAATATATGACTATGTTAGAGTAGATAAATGCACATTGCCTTGAAATTGCACAAAATGTCTTTCATTATGTACATTTCTAAGATGTCACCTTTTATGCAGGGTACGCATCCTCCCATGGCTGATAAAGTGCATACACTATACTATAGATACTGTACAATAAAGATCCAGTGAATCCAAAGACTAAGGGTCCTATTCCACGGGCCGAGCAACGATGTAAACGAGCGCCGATCTGCTAGATTGGCGCTCGTTTACTGGGCCTATTCCACGGCCCCCGATGATCGTTAAGCGAGGCTGCAGGGACATTGTTACCGTCTTCCTCCCCGGGTCCCGCGACGTAGCATCAGCTTCGGTGCGGCCTGTCTGAGCTGACAGACCGATCAGCCAATCACTGGCCGCGGTGGTCCTGACCTGTGATCTGACTGCTCAGTCAGGCCGCTCTGGAGCTGCTGATGCTGCGAGCGGGACCCGGGGAGGAAGATGGAGCGCAGGAGAAGCTCGGACAGGTAATGTATGCTGCGCTTCTCAAATCATCGGTCACCCGCCGCGCACCGCTATTCCATATGCGCGATGCACGGTGGGGGACCGAAGATTTTTGGTCTGGCCCTAAATAAACAATCAGCCGATGACCCGATCATCGGCTGATCGTTATCTCTATTCCACCGAGCGATAACCGACCGAAAGGGGCCTATTCGGCCGATTATCGCTCCCATGGAATAGGCCCCTAAGGGTCCTATTACACGGGCAGATAGGGGCCAGATGAATGCTTTAAGCTAGGGCTGCAAGGACATTGTTAATGATGTCTGTGCAGCCCTTGCTAAATGATTATCGGGCCGTGTAATAGGCCCAGTAAACGAGCGCCGATCTGCTAGATCTGCACTCATTTACAGTATTCATCGGGCCGTGTAATAGGACCCTAAGACAGCGCCCTTCATTCAGAACAAGCCAACTGCATAAGTGCACTTCAAATCAATGGCCAATCACTAGAGATGAGCAAACTCATGCATGCTCGCTCTTCCATCTGACTCATCCGTATGTATTTATTTATGACAACTATATTGTTGAATAGTGAGGCATACAGTGTACAGTGTGCCATGCTCTTCAGTAGATTTAAAATTACACAGGGAGCAGGGACTCCTGTTATTTTGAAAGGAGTCCTGGCTCCTATAGGGTAAACAGTGATGTTATGCATCATGGTTTACCATGCACTTAACTCCATACATTTCTTGGGCCCATTGTGCTTTACCCGGCCCAAGGAGTATAGGGCCGATTCCAATATAAATTTGACCAATTTGTAAGGTTTGCTCATTGCTATGGATCAGTGTGGTGCTCTTAACATGCCGTCGCATATGCAATGCAAACAGCAATGAGGAAACAACTGTGGCTGTTGTTGTTTATCATGGTTTGACCACTTGTGTGATTAGAGATGAGCGAACCTTGAGCACAATCTGGTTTGTCCGAACCCGAACACGTGGCATTTGGTTACCGGTGGCTGAAGAAGTTGGATGCTGCCCTAGGGAGTCCTATAAAACATGGATACAGCCAGAGGCCATAGACTGTATCCATGTTTTACAGGACTCTGTAGGGCTGCATCCAACTTCTTCAGTCACCGGTAATCAAATGCAGAGCATTCGGATTCAGACAAAGCCAAGCATACCTGAGGTTTGCTCATCTCTAGTGATTATGTATAACTGTGTATATAGGGAGGGATGCAACATACAGATATAATATGACTGGTAAAGTGTTGGTCCTCTTAACCACTACTCTAGTTTTTGCTACCTTTTTGAGCTCTGCCTCAGGACCCACAGCCCTTCAGCTAGATGTTGCACCATACATCTTTACAGGAAGTTAAAGCTTCATTTTTCTTAAATAGAACTCGGAATCCTGTTTTCCGTCACTGCCAGAGGCGTACAATTCTCGCTCCTCTCCTTGGTGAGGGAGGAGGGAATGTTTGCTGAATGTATAATTGATAAATGTGTTGCTGGACACAGCAAAGATGTCATTTTAAAAAAATCTTAACCGCAAAAGGGAATTTATAAAAAATTATTTTGGCAGAAGAACGGAATTATTGTATTGGCTTGGACTTCTCTCTTTTAGTAGACATCTCTGTCGGAGGAGATTTATGATTGGATTTATAATGCGTACAATTTTAATTGGCAAGCAGCTTAAAAAATGAATCAAAAGACATGTAAAACTGCATGTACCTAGTCCCGGTATCATTTCATGAGTCATCAAACATTACTTAAAGGGGAACTCCAGGTAGGGGTAAAAAAATTTTTTTACATTTGCAGAAGCATAAAGCATTACTAACCTATCTATCACAGTTTGGAAACTACCAAAAATCCATTTGTTTTGGGGGGTTTGTTCTGTTTTGTGTTTCTGTACTTCCTGGTTGAGCAGTTGTACACAGTACTACTGGTTCCAGAATGCATTGCTTTCCCTCAGCTGTTCATCACAGTCCTCCACCCTGCAAATTCACTGCCCAAATGTGTTGCAGAACATCTAGGCTGTGTTCACACATTGCAGTTTCATTGTGTTACTGAATTATTTGCAGTACTTTATTATTTCATTATTCTGCATATTGGAATAAAGTAAAGAAATTTTTTTTTTTTTTTATGTCCACGCACATATTATGATCAAGCATCTTTTATCTTTGAAGTTGAGCCCCACAATAAGAATTGTATCCGATATTATCTTACATGGGTTATACTGTTTATGCCTCGTTTTTTCTCCAGGTGGGACTGTCAGTGCCGGCTCTGATCCTCTCTGACGTTTAGCATCATTTATGCTGCAGTACTGCATTAAAACTCCAACATGTGTGAACATAGCCCTAATTTCACTGCAGACTTTTGCACAATCAGTGAAGTTGCAGCAGCTGCTTCTGGCCAGTCAGAGATGGAGAATCACTCAGGGGATTGGGGGATCCAGCCAAGCCTCCTGTAATATCACACCATGCCCCCTGTCTGCATCATCAGCCTGTGCTCAGCAAACACACACAATGTGAGACAGAAACATGGAATGTTTGTCTCCTAAGGTGGGAGAGCAGAGGGAGCAGGAGACAATATGGATTTGTACAGAGGCCATTATTCTTTACTTCCTGGATTTCTATCAGCTACCAGTATGGCAGAACCGTACAGGTACAGTAATACATTGTATAGTGACATCTATATAACTTTTAATGTACTTTAAATAGAAAACAAGTTTTCCTTATGTGTTTCCCTTTAAGTTCCAGACAGTGGGTAATGGGACAAAATGTGTGGAGTGGCTAATATTTACTGCTCCAATGTATATATCTGTCCCTATATTTATTATATGACACAAATACAATAGATAGCATCGAGCCCATCATAGCCCTGTGTAGAAACACAGTTTGTCCAGACTCCCCAGGAGCCCTATGCAAAGGAGGACATGATTTTAGGAGGGGACCTTTAGCCCGCAGTCTTGTCTGTATATTGCTATACACTTAAATGGGAACTACGGCTAAATTTTTATTTTATTTTTTTCAGTCAAGTGGTATCAGAAAGTTATATAGATTTGTAAATTACTTCTATTTAAAAATCTCAAGCCTTCCAGTACTTTGATGTCCTGCAGGAAGTGGTGTATTCTTTCCAGTCTGACACAGTGCTCTCTGCTGCCACCTCTGTCCATGTTAGGAACTGTCCAGATCAGTAGCAAATCTTTATAGAAACCCTCTCCTGCTCTGAACAGTTCCTGACATGGACAGAGGTGGCAGCAGAGAGCACTGTGTCAGACTGGAAAGAATACACCACTTCCTGCAGGACATGCAACAGCTGAAAAAAACTGGAAGGCTTGAGATTTTTAAATAGAAGTAAATTTGAAATCTGTATCTGACACCAGTTGATTTGAAACCCCTTTAATTTCTAGACAGACCACTTATAATGACATTACTATAGGTATAGATGTATATGTGACTATATACAAATATCACAGAAAGCTCTTTTCATTCTTTAGTATACATAGGCTGCTATGCACCAGTCCCTCTGCGGAGGCGATTTTTTTTTTTTCATACGTTGTTTGCCTTTGCAGCAGGAAAGTGGTTTAATAATGCATGCTTCCTTTATTTCTGCACAGACTAGAACATCTGCATTTTTACAATTACTGGCGAGAGGTGGATGCAAATAATATGCTTGGAGGAAATTAATAGAGACAGAAGCATAATGGATTTATTTTAAAATGCCTGTTGATCCCGGGAAAGTGCCATTTAAGAACACTCAATGGTTCATACTCCATAAACTGGCTTCTGTTTTGTTAGGAGTGAGCTGGCTCCATTCATGTCAATAGAACCCCACTGGGCAGACAGATATCATGGCATTGTGGTTTCCAAAAAATAAAACCTACATGAATCTGTCGGAATAAGAAGCAGCAGGCAGAAATGTGCTTGGGTCGATGATACAAACATATGGGATAAAAAAAAACGACAGCACTTTTCAATAATTGATGTTTTAGTTGATAGGAGGTAGAAGCAGTTTCTTTGTAATATACATGTATTTGACAGAATAGAGCGGAATAGTCCTAATAACATCTGAAAAAAAAAAAAAGGTGAATTCAGGTTGTCCAATGAAGGAGAAAAGATGAAAGGGCACTCGCCGTCTTGATGCGTAAACTTTATTTATTATTTTTTATTTGTAGCGGGCTCAGACGCCAAACACTAATTCACACAAGCTATTACAGCTGTTTCATGCGCATGCGCGCTTCGTCAGCTGTCGAGCTGAAGAAGTGCGCATGCGAGTGAAACAGCTGTAATAGCTTGTGTGAATTAGTGGTTGGCGTCCGAGCCCGCTATAGATGGTCCTGCCGAAATTTTAAACTTGCATGAAATAATGTTTACGCATCGAGACGGTGAGTGCCCTATCATTTTTTCTCTTTCATTGGATGTATTTGCAAACTTGTTTGGACTCTATGAGGGGCACCCGGGATGCCTGTTAATGTCTTCCATGAATTTAGTCCACCTCGCTGTGTGAACCACGCCTGAGGAGTAGTGCCGGTACTGTGTTTTTCCATACAAGGTGTTTCTGAATTCAGGTTGATTAGACTGAGGATTCTTGCACTGGCTATGGTCAGGCTGGCTGTGCTCCATTGGATCCAGGGCCTCCACTTGTAGCATGTGTGCCTTAGAGCTTCTCTCTGCAGTAGCCTAGGGGGAGTGCATCATGACGGATATCTGGTGGGATTCTTAGATAGCAGGCATGGTCTGGTCACAGTAGGGTTCCCAGCTGTCATGATGGCTGGGGTGCTTTCACCAAACATGCCAGGGTCTTTGGGCTGGTCCAGTGAGAAGCGGGTTCCACTTAAAGGGGTATTATTCCACTCAAGCATAACTTTTAATATTTTGCTGCCCATGATGAGACTAGCAATTCATTCCATACTTATTATCTATTCAGTCTCCTTCCCCCAGTTTTGAGCTGCTGCTTTCTGCTGAAGACACAAAAATCTGTATGTGAGCTTTTCTTTCTGTCTCCCCTTCCTCCCCCCTCCTATAGAATGGGTTAAGTGTTTGTGATTGAGTAAATGTTTTGGCCTATCACAGCGTGCTCTGTAAGATATCCAAGATCTTGAACAGTAAGTCGCTTCTGCTGTACTGTTCACACTACTATGCAAAGCCACATATGTTGTACTGTTTTACCAAGATCCTTCAGTAAAATCCTTCAATCTTGCACAATGTACAACACTCTCTACTCCACTCAGCCGCAGCAACTCCAACTCCTGCCGTGTATCCGAGGGTGGCTATAGCTGGTACCACTCCTGATCACTGTGACAAGTGCCCATGTGATGCTTCCAACATCTGCCCCCCTGGTGCCAGCCACACAATCACTAGAGATGAGCAGCCTCGGAAATCTAGAAAAACATGGATACAAGCGTAGGCCATAGGCTGCACCCATGTTTTCCAAGACTCTCTAGGACGGCATCCAACTTCTTCAGCCACCAGTATCCAAATGCTGAATGATCAGACTCATAAGCATGCTCATCTTTAGTAATCACTATTATGGAGCCGCCTGTTATGTGTACCCCCATGGTTTGACAGATCTGCAAATGTGGTGTCCCACCACGGGTGTTGCTAGTAGTTACGCCCTTCGCAAAAGCCTGTACTTATTGTAAATGGTGATGAAGTAATATTAAAGTTTTGCCACAAGATGCCGCTATTGCAAGTGTAAATACTTAGTTGATGCACAGCTGCAGAACTGTAAGGTTTATTGTTTGTTAATATGTCACATGCATCTGTAGACCAATGAGCGTTTTCTCTTCTTCTGTCCCATCATTTCTCCCTTTACTTCTTCTGTATGCATTCTTTACCCATTCACAGCACACCTTACAAGGGGCTGTAGTTAGGAAGTCACATGCGTAGAGAAAGTGCAGAGGTCTTTTGTCACTGGGCTCTGTAGAGGATGAACACAAGCCAGAAAGCTCTCTACAGCAGTCTAGTTGGGCCCTGGCCCTCTGCCAGGTCCCCAATCTCAATATGCAGTCCAGAAACAGCACATAAAGTTAACCTTTCCTTCTCCAGTAACTCCACTCGACACTATGCAGTGTTAAACCCTTTCTTAGAGAGGAGAAGTCAGAGATCACCTCAACCCTCGCCGTGGACATAGAGAGTCACAGTGCAGGACAGTATCCACAAAGCAGAAGGCTAGGAACTGATGCGGATAGAGAAAAGTTGATAGACGCCTATGAACTCTATCTCGCAGCACAGGTTTTGGCAGGGAACCCTCAGCATTCCGCTCATCCCAGGTAACAAGGTCTGGGGCTTGTGTCACCCACTAGAACGGGTCCTCTGACACTGGTAGGGCAATAAGTGGTTCATTCCAACAAGAGTTGATGCACGAGCACACCGATTCTCTCTTAAGGATTCTATTTCTACCTCATCCTCCAACATCCTGGCAGAGCACAGTACTAATTGGGTTGTGACTCTCACAACATCCTCCTCTCTACTCCTCTGACTCTATACTCTCAGTACGCAACTCAGTCCACACGACTATACTACTTCTCCTCTGCTCTCTACAGATTTGCATCCTAACTTATCAAGTGTCTTATCAAGTATAAGGTGTTGTTTCAAGGTGAAGCTGTATGCTGTACATACACATTCTCCAAGTAAAGCAGACCTTATTTATGATCAAGAGACTTTGTAGTTTCTCACCCCGCACCAACACAGAATACGAACATTCCTTGGGTTATCTACCCTGTCTGTGGGTGGCAGTTCCAATAGTCTGGGTGGGTCATTACTCCACTCCGGACCACTGTGACTACTACCCAAGGGACACTGCAACAGCCCGGCAGGTCACTGACCACAGGGGAACAAGGTATAACCGGCCCTTTAAAATGAAAGTAGGTGTGCCACCATACCCGTGTGTCCAAACGGCACTGGTTTCACGACATAACATCACTGGGCCTGGCTATATCTCGGCCAACCACCATGGGAGTGACGTCACGTCTGACCATCTGGCAAGTGACCGGCCGTACCTCCTCCATAACACTGCAGGAGGTCACCACACAAAGCTGCAGTTATACTTTCCAACTTCTGTAAATACCATCATCCAAGTTTATTCCAAAGTCAGGGCGGCTGCTCGGAAGTTGCTAGTAAGTAGTCCCTGCTGTCTCTCTGGTCATTGATGTCTTTTTAAGCAATGTGCACAAACTTCCATTATTCTGTGTGCCTGCGTGGTTTTTTTTCTACTGGCCCCAAGGTATAAACTTATATAATCTTATAATCTGTAGTCAAAGCATTTGCTCCGGAACATTCCTCCCCTGAGTCTTCCTAGCATGGAAAGTTTATACATTACTCTTATTAAAATGTGCCCCTCTGCTATGCAGTATTATGGATACCCTTAATGATCCCGCTATACCTTGGTTATAAATCTTGGCTGCCAACATGCCAGTCTTGATGTATCATACCTCTTCTAGAGTCCGTCTGTCAGAGCGGGGGATCCTTTAATGTTTAATCATCTCCAGCTGTTCTAGCTGTGGATTGTCTCCTCTGGTATAACTATGCCGCTTACTTACTCTAGTCTGGTTCTGGAAGAAAAATGAACGCCTTCTCACGTCTAGGTGTCAACAGGTGGTTTATGAACTTAAATGTGCTCAAGATTTTCAGAAAATCTTGGTATATTATTTATGTTGTATCCACATTATGGTTCTAGTCATCTGTTGGGTTGTTGTTCAATGGAGGAACGTCATCTATATTGCCCATATATCAATGGGCAGGCCATAAAAATAGGGTTGGTGTAGGAACAGGACTCTGGCTGTAAGGGTATGTTCACACTATGGAATACTCAAGGAAATTTCAAGCAGAGTTCGCACGGGAGACTCCTGTTGAAGTTCCACCTTAGAGGGTATCAGGTTGCTTGCCTATGAGGAGTATAGCTACAGGTATAGGTAATGGCTGGCCAAGCACGCCAAACACTATAGACACAAGCAGAGGTAAGGGTGTTATTACACGGGCCGATGGGGGCCCAATAATACCTGTAAACGAGCACCGATCTGCTAGATCTGCGCTCGTTTACTGGGCCTATTACACGGCCTGATAATCGTTACCGATGTCCTTGCAGCCCTTGCTTAAACTATGTACTTTACCTATCCACGCTCCAGGGCTGCTCCTTCGGTGCGCTTCTCGCCAGGTCCCGCGCGCTCCAGCTTCAGAGCGGCCTGTCCCGTGTAATAGTACCCTAAGACTGCCCAATCAGCCAATCACTGGCCAAGGCATAACAGTTCTGTGGCCAGTGATTGGCTGAGCAGGCAGGTCTTGCTCCGACTCTCAGTACTCTCAGACAGCTGCAGGGGACTGGAACCGGAGCTGCATAGGATCAAGATAGGTAAGTATTGCTTGTTCATTATTTTTACTTTATTTATTTTTTTGCCAGAATACTCCTTTACAATAACTTTTTTTGTGATCGCTAGTCTTTAAAGAAATTAGCAGGCGTTGTAATCGCAAGCAGTTTTGCAATATACTCAATTTCCTGTTTTTCTTTTTTTAATGTTTTCTATGTTTACTTCAACATTATACATACAGCCAACCGGTGGTCCATGCCCCCTTACGTGACAATATTTGGTCTTTTCTCTGTTTAAGAATAAAGACCGAACACAGGAAGTCCCCGTCCTTTGTGCGCTCACACAAGGAAAGACACCTGTTCATTATGCATGTTATATATCACCTGGGGTAATTAACTTATGCTGCGTTTACACGGAACGATTATCGCTCGAATTTTCGCAATAACGATGGCATTTGAACGATAATCGTTCCGTGTAAACACAGCAAACGATCAAGCAATGAGCGAAAAATTGTTCATTTTGATCTTTCAACATGTTCGCTAAAACTTCGCAGATCGCTTCGTGTAAACAGTCTTTCAAAGATTCCCCTATGTAAAAGATGAGCTTAAGCGATCTTAAAAACGATCGCAATAACGATTTTTCTTACGAATCTTCTAACGATTTTTCTCCATCTACACGCTGATCGTTCTAAAAACCAAATCGTTGCTTCAAAATCGGTAGTCGTTTGATTGGGCGAATTATCGTTCCGTGTAAACCCACCATTAGGCTATAATATAATTCTATTATCAACCCTACAGCTTACCAGGACACAGGCTCTTTCTTATGTAACAATTCAGTAAGTATATAAAGTCACTGTGTGGTTACAGAGGTTTTGGTGCGGTTTGACAGGAGAGCTGACTGTACAATGCTAGCACCCCCTGGATTCTCTGCCACTGCTCATCAGTTGTACACATGCGCAGTGTAGGGAGACACCTAGTGGCCGTATGTATAGCACTGAATTAATCATAGAAAAAAAAATAGAGTATATTGCAAAACTGCTTGCGATCCTTGTTGATTTCTTAAAAACATGTTTTCCCAACAGGGCCTCTTTAAGGGAAAAAAAGCCAGGGATCCTCATTAGAAATGACAAGAAACAGGGCAGTCCGAGACCAGTAAACACATTCTGAAGTTTATTTCTCCAATATTTTAGGTCCATAAACCTCTCAGAAACCCCTTTAAATAACAAGAAATGTGAAATAGAATCCTACCTATTCCTTCCCATTGATATAGGAAATCTTATGGTTTCCTATTACACCTCCCCCTGTTTTTATGCCAGTCGCTGACAGTGATGACCGGCATTGTGGGTACAGTAGGGTAATGGTGGTGAGTTTGTATTCATTAAGCAATATTTGCTGCTCACAACCTGTTTTGCACCGTGTCACTTCCCAGAGAGCAAGTCCCTATAAATATGGAGCAGATAGCAACAACCCATTTTAAAAATATGTAATCCATATATTTCCATGATTTAACCTGGCAGAGGCGTCTGATATTTATCTGATGTTTGTTTGCTGGGGACTAAAGCAATGACAGGAATATCAATTTCTTTTCATCAGCGATTATTACTTCCAAGTTGACAGCATTTCAATGGCTGATTATTTCCATAGTGCTAATGCAAATAGAGATTGCATCTATAAATCCTGAAACGTGTCGGCCCTTCACTGGGGAGCAGTATGGACTTCAGTGCACCTTTGTGGCACCTTAAAAAAATCATAAATGGACTCTTTCAGGCAGGGAAAAGGTCTCCAAGTCTCCAGGGTATCCCAGCTGCACTAGGCCCCATATTTCTTTTATACCTGTCTCTTTTACTGAATTGGAACCATCTAGAAATTTGTAGGATACGTTCAGAGCTTCCAAAGCATTGAGATACATTACTAATGACGTCAGATTTTTTGTGTCAATTGTGCCAAGTATATTGAATGGAACACAGAAAAAAAGACTAATTTGTTGAGCTCTCGTAGAACACTGTTTGTGGTGTCCCACTATGGGTGTTGCTACTATTCACACCCTTCGTAAAAGTCTGTACTTTTGTGGTCTTGTTGCAGCTACAGTATTACCAAAGATGACCACTAGATGTCGCTGTATTTTCTAACTGAAGTATGGAAACTGCATGGCTGAAGAATCTCAAAGGGTTATTGTATGTGTGTGTACCAGATTCTGTGAGTCAGTAGGATCTTTCCTTTCTTCTGTCCTATCGCCTCTTTCCTTTCCACTCTTCTTTTGCACTCTTTCCACCCAACCACAGCGCACCTTATACGCTGGTTAGGAAGTTAGTCCCCTGGGTGAAGGAGGAGTCTTAGTTGAGCTTCGGTGGAGAAAGGACGTAGCTCAGATAGCTCTCCACAGTGGTTCTACCTGGGCCCTTGCCCTCTGCCAGGTCCCCTCTATGGACCAGTCCTAGTCTTAGTCAGTACCCCGCATGGGTAGGACACAGGACAGATCCCCCTTACAGACTTCTTTCTTGAAGTACCCACACGTTGTGTGATGCACTGCTAAAAACCTTCAAGAGAGGACTAGCCAACAGATCACCTCAACCCACGCCGAGGACTAGGAGTAACTACAGTGCAGGACAGTATCCATGAAAGAGCCAAAGAGAGTGCCATCACAACTGTGTGCCCACCTGGCATTGGCGTCATGTAACAACACCCTCAAGGTCCAGCTGTATCACGGCCATCCACCACAAGGAGTGGCGTCACACTTCCACCTAGCAAGTGCCCGACTGTCCCACCGCTACAACATCATCGGGGGCTCACCACATATTCACACTAGGCAGGAGCACCGTTGCTATGGCTGAAGTTGGAAACACACAAAAACACATAGAAATGCAACAGCTCACCACAATGGCAAGATACAGACCCAATACAAACATGAAAATCACTAAAAGCAGCCTTCCCCCCCCCCCCAACTCCACCCAGCCCACCCAGGTGTGTAATTACTTTTGCCAGTATAAGATGGATCCTGCATGGAGAGGCCTATAGGCATAGCAATGATCAGTGTATGCAGTCTAATGATTGCATGTAAAAGTCCCCCAGGGGGACTTACAATGTGCTAAAAAAAGTAAAAATGTTTTTAAAAATACCCCAAAGCCCCTGCCCCAATAAAGATCAAAATCACCCCCTATACCATTATATAAATAAAACATTAAAAAAATAATGAAACAAATAAACATATTATATACCGTAGCGTGCGTAATTGTCCGATTAAAATATAACAATTGCCATCCCGTACGGCAAACGGCGTTAACGAAAAGAGGGGAAAAAATTGCCAGGATTACCGATTTTTTGTTTCATTATATATATATAAAAAATTATTTAAAAAAGTGATTAAAACGTCTGATTTACACAAATATGGTATTAATAAATACAAGAGATCATGGCGCAAAAAATGACACCACACACAGCCCCGTAGGTGAAAAACTAAAACTGTTATAAGCGTCACAATAGTCCCATTTTATTAATAATTAATTGCAAAAAAAAAAGGATTTCATAAAAAATATATTTATAACATTAGAGAATCTGTGTAACCTGCATATGGTTGTGTTCGGACTGACCTATAGAATAATGGTATCATGTCGCTTTAACCATATAGTGCATTACGTAGACACAGTAACCCCCCAAACGTTACCATATGGCATTCTTTTTTCCAATTTCACCAATTTATATTTTAATAAATAATATATTTGGGATTCCGTCATACATGTTATGGTAAAATGAAAGACGCCATTACACAGTACAACTATTCCTGGAAAAAAAAAACAAGCCCCCACCTGGCCCTGTAGATAAAAAAACTGAAAGTGCTAGAGCTCTTAGAAGAAGAAGAGGAAAAAAACAAAAGCACAAAAATGAAAATTGGCGTGGTCCACTGGGTCATTTTAGACTTGGTCCTTAAAGGGTTAATGGCGTCATGCTGGCTACATAAATGTCCGTTGTGTCTCTACATAGAACACTCGCTGTAATGTTTTCTCTTTCTACCTTTGTATCTTGTAGGATTTAACATTGGCTGAAGAAGAGAAAGAAGTAATCTTGTCAAATTGGTTAAAAATTAGTGTAAATCTAAGTCGAGGTGAAGAGTTCGCGCTCCCGTGTTCTTCCACAAAGCCTGTGGCACTTTTCAGCACCAACCAGCAGTAATTCTAAATAATACATCGGAAAAGTAATCCACACAAAATCCCGGCTGTAAATGAAGCGGCTATTTCTGTATAGTGTGAAAGTGCTGGGATTTATTCTGTATATCCCCAAGATTGACAGGTGGAGATGTGCCAGGCAGGTGCTGCCCCCCCCCCCAAACAAAAATACAGGACTGTCACTTTACCAATTTAGTTTTGTAGTCTTAAAGTAACAGATACGATATGCTGAATGGGAGAAGATTCAATAGGCAACACTTAGAGGTTGTATTTAAAGGGAAACTAACAGCAGGGGAGCACAACTAGAGAAGTGGGCACAAGCTATCCCAATCCTGCTATTTTTTTAAATGTATATAATAGAGACGAGCGCATTTACCGTGAACCTAATTGCTCAGCCATGGAATCCCGCTGCCTGGAGAAGATGGATGCAGCCATAGGCTCAGTAAACAAGCACTGATCTCGGGTAGGGTTGTCTAATACAACCTTAAAGGGGTACTCTGGAGAATGGAACCACTTTTTTTTTTTGCTAAAATATTGCTTTAATAAAGTTTTATCACTTTGTAATATAACTTTATTAAAATCTATCTATCGTTTTTTGTTACATTTTTTTTTTATTTACATAGCCCCTTCTGTTGAGTGGCAGCAGTAAGGGGCAACACAAGACCTTCTGCTGCCACCAATGTTTGTGTCAGGAACTACAGGGCTGTCCAAGCCATGCTGTTTCATATCTCCGATTTCCAAAGTTCTGCTGCACAGCACCATCCAGAGCAGGGTCTCCTTCCCCGTGTACTGTATATTGTTATGTGGTGTCCTACCACGGGTGTTACGTGCATATACACCCTTCGCAAAAGTCTGTACTTGTTATTGTGTTATTATGGTGATGAAAGTAGTACTAAAGTTTACCACCAGATGTCGCTATATTTTATTAGCTAGAGTAAAAGAGAACAAAGACAGCGCTCCATGCGCAGGACCAGATGCAATAGGATGGATAGAATTGCAGTAACAGAATGAACCGGGTCCCTCTCACCTTGCTAAGTTGTGCAAGATTCAATATTCAAGAAGGGAACCAGTGTGCAGCTTTACTGCAAACCCACGCCAGGGCTGCAACAAGATGCAGACCTCCTCTCCCAATACCAGCAGGATGAACAGGCGCAGCTACTCCCAACATATGAAGTATTAAAATAATAAAAATATGTATAAAAGGCTCAGCATTACGCGTTTCTAGACCGGACTGGTGTCTTCATCAGAGCATCTGATGAAAAGACCAGTCCGGTCTAGAAACGCATAATGCTGAGCCTTCTACTCATATTTTTATTAAAGTCGTTTTTTATACTTCATCTGTTGGGAGTAGCTGCGCCTGTTCATCCTGCTGGTATTGGGAGAGGAGGACTGCATCTTGCTATATTATATTATCTATGTATATGGAAGCTGCACAGCTGAAGGATTGTAAAGGGTTATTGTTTTCTGTGTGTCACCTGAATCTGTAGACCAGTAAGAGTCTAGCTTTCTTCTTTCCTATTATCTCTCTCCTTTCTTCTTCTGCTGCACTCTTCAACCACTCACAGCGTACCTTACACGCTGGGGAGGAAGTAAGTCACATGGGTGGAGGAGAAGCAAAGGTCTTTCGTTCTGGACACTGTAGAGTAAGGACATAAGCTAGATAGCTCTTCACTGTGGTCCTATCTGGGCCCTGGCCCACTGCTAGGTCCCCGTACCTCAAGTCAGTCTTAGACAGTACTCCGCATGGGAAGGACGCAAGACAGCACGCCACTCACAACTTCTTCACTAGTAACGCTACATAGCACTATGCACTGTTAAACTCCTCTTAAGAGAGGACCAGCCAGAGACAACCTCAACCCACGCCGAGGACAAAGAGAAGTAACAGAGCAGGACAGTATCCACAAAAGAGCCAAAGAGCTAGAAACTGATCCAGACAGAGCAAAGTTGCAGTAAGCCTAGGAACTCGGTCTCAAAAATGCGGCAAAAATAGGACCAGTCCAGCACTTAACCAAAGTAGACTTTTACTTTAAGAGCTTCAGTGCAGTACAGTGGTGAGCTTAGCAGGTGCAGGTGACCGTGGTGAAAAGTAGTGAAGCAAGTAATGCTGGTTCAGTGCAGGTGTTGGGACCATCTTAGGGGCCTCGTCCAGTGAAGTACTGTACTCTGCCCAGGTTAGTGTAGAAAAGAGGGTAGGAATAGAATACTCCTACGTTTAGATAACTAGTTATCTGAGAGCCTTCTGCCCAACTAGATCAGCGAGTGCCAGGTTGGGTAACACAAGCCCCAGGCCTTTACAACTGGATGTAAAACTTCCAGAGACCTCCCAGTAGAGCTGTTTGTGAGTCAGTAAGATACCTGCCTGTGCATAGAATGGAGTCTATGATAAAGGCTGAGATGCACGCGTGCTGCGGAATCTGCGGTGGGTGATCCGTCCAGATTCCATAGTGTGTGCATACCCTTAGTCTCTAGTCCCCGACAAAGGCAGACCCGGCTTCACTGAAGCAGGAACTCTGTCTCTCTAGCTTGTCTTCCACCACCTACTGACAAAAGACCTACCACCAGAAACTAACCACCCCTATATAGGGCTGACCTGGGCTAATGCCTATTGGTGGGGCTGTGTGGAAAAAGGAGAAGGAAGAAGTGTAGTTGGCTGAGAGCCATGTTAGCCAACCCAAGGTGTACGGCTAGTGTGTATAGGTGCTGGTGCGTAGGAAATGATGACTGAGTCCCAGTGATATAAAAATAGAACAGCTTTACTGTGCAGTCTCTTAATAATACAATACACTTTTGCAGAAATAGATAAATCTTTACACAGACTTCAGTGCTTGAACTCGGTTGTGCCCGAGGAGATACTTGAAGGAGTAGAAGAGAAGAGAGGTAGCGGTTGTGGTGCTTTAGAGTTAGAAGTAGAGTAGAAGAGTTGGTCGAGGTAGTCCTAACCCAATGTAGCAATGTACTCTGCTGGAACTTGGAAGAAATATACTGTAGTGAGAACTTACTTGTACCTGTGTATAGACTTTGGTCTGACCACCTTGTGCCCTACAGTATCAAGTGACTCGTCCTCCTAGGGTGATACAAGCCCGAGTCGTGGTTATCTGGGTGAAGCTAAGCTCCCAGGGGTGTCCCAGTTATCTGCACTGAGAGACAGGATATGTAGACCTTCTTGGTAGCTTTGTCCTATCCAGGCTAGTTCATCTTTGTGTCTCAGGATACTGCCCTGCACTTTTTAGACTGGTTCACGACGTGGGCTAGGATGTTCCCAGACTCTTCTCCCTTTGTAGTGTTTAGCACTCCATAGCAGATATAGTAGGAATACTGAAAGAACTGGTTGTCTCTAGCTGCATCTGCATACACTCGTGTCTTAGATTAGACTCCACTGAACTGAACTGAACTGTTGTCTTGGACGAGGGTCCTGGCAAAAGCCAGGTCCTGGCTTGTCTACAGCAGGGACGCTTGCTCTGTGTGTCCTTCTCCCAAGAGAATCTGGGTAAGACTGACGCTACACCTCTTCCCACCAAGTAACTACTTCCTACAGGGGCTAAGTAATCTATCCTGTGAGTGGTGGAAAGGAGTGTGTGCAAGAGAAAGGAAGAAAAAGATAGGCTAGAAGTAGAGAGCATCTCCTATAGGTCAGCAAGTGCACATGGCACTCACAAAACAGTAACCCATTCCCAACTTCAGCTGTGCTATATATATAAGAACATACATTTAAAAATACTGACATCTAGTGGTGAAACCTTAGAGCACACTTCATCACCACTTAACCTGGAGTAAGGAGCCTTTTTGAGAGGTGCAAAGGAGAGACACACAAAACACCTGTGGTGGGACACCATACCTTCAGCTGTGCCCATATAAAGAGTTGCAGAAAAGAGTGAGACATCTAGTGGGGGAAACACAAACACCTTCATCCCCTTGCCTGACAGAGGTACTTTACCCAGGTGGTATATAACTAAGTGGACCACCACCTGGGACACTACAACTGTATATAAGAATATACAGTACACGAGGCAACAGGACCCTGCTCTGTATAATGCTGTTTGGCAGCACATGAGTAGAGCAGAGCAGAGCATGGGGAACTGCAGGGCGCACATAGCCCTGCAGTTCCTGACACAAACCGGGGCAGCAAAGAGGCCTGTGTCACCCCTTACTGCTGCCAGTCAATGGAAGTAAATATGTAAATAATATATTATATATACAAATAAAAAAAACTATAAATTTTTTGTAATAAAGTTACATTACAAGTTAATACAACTTCATGTGAGTGCCAATATATGAAAAAAGTCCACTCACTTTTTGTAGTCTTCACTTCGACTTGTCTTTATTTGCAAGCAGTAGTACAGATTCGGCTGCATGTGAACAGAGCACCGGAGGTATCTGGAGGCTAGGCCTCCTCTCCCCTGCCGGGCGACGTTTCGGTAGGCGGAGCTTCTTTAATCATGTGCATGACCAGGACTATAGACGTTACATTACAAAGTAATACAACTTTATTAAAGCAATGTATTAGCAATGTATTTTAGTCTCCGGAGTACTCCTTTAACTAAGGGAAGATTAAAATCGATAGCATTTGTCCCGGTAATCCTGCAATTTACAGAGATTGCTCAGAAATGAGAACAACAGGTTGTGTGTGAATTATTCAATGTATCACTTCCAGTATTCTGCATTCAGCTCACACCACTGATCTTTTATATAGCAATCCAAGAGAGATTACATTTACTTAAAAGACAGTGATACACAGCACTCCTCCTCCTCCCCCGACGTGTTTTGCCATGAGATGCCGTCTTCAGGGGCCCTTATGGGGCGCGTGCAGTGCGGCCTCTTTACTTGGATGGAAATTCTTCAGTGAGAAGCTGATCACAAGGCGTCTCCCGAGATGAGAGATCGAGATGGATAGAGCGACAGAGATAGAAGAAAAGAGGCTCATTATGTTCTGGATAATAGAGGAGGATCCTGAACAACAGACTTTGTTATTAACAAATGTTTTCTCCAAATCAGACATTCGTAATGTTTTATCTTTTTTTTCCCACTAACTTCAAGTAGATTTGTTGTAGAGCTCTTTAAATAAATGCTTTCTGAATTATAATTCATCTCAAAGGAGACTTATAAAGTATATCAGAGTGCTGGGTGCCTTAAAGACAATAAGCTAGACACAGGGGCAGGGGGTGCCTACTTTTTGCTTAGCAGTCAGTAAGGCATACAGATTTGTAGTGAATTACTTCTATTTAAAAAAAAAAGCCTTCCAGTACTTATCAGCTGCTGTATGTACTGCAGTATATAATGTATTCTTTCCAGTCTAAAATAGTCTTTTAGGTGACACGTCTGTGTCAAGGGTGGTGCTCATAGTAAGAAAAAATTCCCACAGCATTATGAAAGTTCATTCTCGGCACTCACCATTTCATGCTTCAAAAGTTTTATTGTAGAGAAAAACTCAGAGTTATACAACGGCAACAGGAGGTTTCAGCGTCAAGCCTAGAGGAAGACAGTTGAGGAAGGCTTGACGCTGAAACGTCCTGTTGCTGTTGTATGACTGATGAATTTTTCTTTCCAGTCTGACACAGCGCTCTCTGCTGCCACCTCTGTCCATGTCAGGAACTGTCCACAGCAGGAGAGGTTTACTATAGGGATTTGCTACTGCTGTGGAGTGGACAGTTCCTGACATGGACAGAGGTGGCAGCAGAGAGCACTGTGTCAGACTGGAAAGAATACACCACTTCCTGCAGGAAATACAGCAGCTGATAATTACTGGAAGACTGGAGATCTTTAAAGTCATTTACAAATTTGTATACATTTTCTGACACCAGTTGATCTGAAAACATTGTTTTTTCTTTGGATTACCCATTTAAACCCATGTAAACCCCACGTCTAAGCTTTGTACTGAGATCTCTATAGTGGTCCATGAAGATGCACATAGTGCCATATGTCAGAGATCACCTTGAAGAAATGCACCTAGGAGGGACACCTTTGTAATACGGGCTCCATTGGTGTATATCAAAAATCTGAGAGATATGGGACCGGAGGCTTATGGAGAAATAGTAGGGCCTTATAGATGTCTATGAGCCCTAGTAAAACTCCATACAATGCAGGACTGTAACATTCTAGTGAATTCTTTCAATTTTTTTAAGGCTGCACATTGTAGATAAAATACAGCAACATAACAAGAGACCATATTGTTTTTCCGGTGTCAGTCAGCTCCAATGATCCAGCAGTTTCTAATGCGGCAGCGTGAAGCCGCTGTGTGCAGTTTCTACAATGATACCTCTCAGCAGCTCTGCGGGATTACTAGTGACAAAACCCAGAGTAATAAGCATGGAGGAAGATCAAGAATCGGCAAGTTCCTTGAGAGATTGTCTAGACTGGCGAGAATGAATTGGGTTTCATATTGTACACATAGGGCCAATTTTATTATATCTCCCTATCTACAGCTATATCAATATATTCTGTAGTCAATGCATCTGAACAGCAGAGCTCCTGCATTATTGATAGGCCACGCTGGAGATCACATTCTGCAAATATGTGCTCTTCAAGAAATCTTTTTAACCCAGGGTTTCTGTATTCCTGCCTCATTATGCTGCACATGCAGTACATGGTTTTACTGTAGGTTTGGCCTCTGTTGCAGGTTCTGGCAAAACTCTTGGATAAACTAAATAGAAAAGACTGGGCAAAGTTTTGCCCCCAACCCCTAAATCTAACTAGCATCGGGACATTGGCCACTGAGCCTACAGGAGCCACCTGACAGGGTTAAAGGGGTTCTCCGATTAGAACGCACTTGTCTCCGATCCACAGCATAGGGGACAAGTAAAAGACTGCGGAGGTTCCAACCTCTGTGTCCCCCCGTGATCTCCAGATTGGCCCCTGGCGCCTTGTTTTGAATACCGCTGCGAGTTGGCACGTGACCCGCGGCTCTATTTATTCTCCATGCAGCAGCCAGAAAGAGCCGAGTGCTGTTCTCTTATCCTGTGAACAGGGTACAAGTGAGTTTTAATTGTAAAACCCTTTTAACTTCACCCAGGAGAGCTGTGGACAGTGGTGGATCACTGGTATACAATAAGTCTTTGTGTGTCAGTGATCCACTGCTGTCCACAGCTCTCTTGGTTGAAATTAATACTGTGAAGCACCTGCCAGGTTACGTCAGTTGTAAAGTGTCTCAGAAATGCACTGTCCCTTGACATGCTATATAATAAAAACACAGCACTGTGTGAGTTCTCTTTTTTATTACTCCGTGATCTGTAGTTATTATACAATATGGTGAATTATATTTTAATAGTTTGGACATACAATTTTTTTTTTTTCTTTTTATTTGAAAATATGGAAATATGGGGTGATCTACATAGTTATCAAAGGGGAATTTTTAAACTTTAAGGTAGCTTCACAAGTACCGGATCCGCAGCGGATTTTTTCATTCCACTGCAGATATATGAGCCTTTAACCCCCCACTGCCCCAGCCTGGAGCATACATTACCTGCTCGGCGCTGCGGCTGTGTGAGGCTCCCGGCTCCCCTCACTCCCCATCAGCCAATCAGTGCATGGCAGCACTGATTCCAAATCACACATGCAGTGCATACTTACTTACCTTCTGCGCTGCTGTGTGATCCAGCATCCTACTCCCTGGCTCTCCTGTCCCGCTCTCTAGCCTCCGCTGTACCTTCAGCTTGCCTCCTCCTCCACAATAATTGACAGCTGGGGTGAGGCGGGATGGCCTTAAAATAAAGTGGAGAGCAAAATGGAAGAGCCGGTGAGTGGATTGCCAGATCACACAGCAGAGCAGAAGGTAAGTATGGACTGCATGTGTGATTTGGAAAAGGACAGCTCAGATACATGGCTCAATCGTGTGGCCTGGCTGCTTCATTAATTGTGCTGTGTAAAGGCACTGCAAATGATCACTTATCTTGCTGATCCCTCTGAGAAGAAATCTTTTGGTGTAAAAGGACCCATAAATAACAAAAAAAAAGTGACCATTTTTCTCAGAATCAATGCTATGTCTGCCCATAGGCTTCAACACTGTCAACTTTTACTCTCCATTCAAGATTTCATAAACTACAATGCCATTATAGATAAAAATGGCTTCAATTCTCAAAAAATAAAAAAAACTTTTTCAGTTCCTGACTTTCCATTCATATATAAGTTGGCAGCAATGCCCTCTTGGTTTGGCCAGTTCCCCATGTTTCCCGTGTTGTATGCAATGGGGCCTTAAATCATAATGTATAGATTTAAACAGATGGCGAAAGGTGTTGAGTCCATAGTGTAAACCTTTCTTCTCATCATCGAATATTTCCAGGAATTCGATCTTTCTACAAATGTGATAAACAAACCAGACAGATTTGTGGGAGTTGAAGGCAATGCTTCTATTTAAAAAAAAAAGAGCAATTTGTGTGTTTGTCGTTCAAAGAACAGAAGATAAATGTAATGAATAGAGAGTAAGAGCATGCACAAATAATCCCCTTAGCAACAGGATCAAAGGTACGTAAAGCACGTGAGCATCCGGCGCTCTAAATGGCTGCAAAACACTGCTGTAGGCAGTGCAATCGTTCTGTCTGACAAAAGACATTGAAGTGTAATTATAAATGATGAGCGAGTACTAAAATGTTCGGGTGCTCGTTACTCGAGACGAATACCTCCCGATACTCGAGTGCTCGTTTCGAGTAACGAACCCCATTGAAGTCAATGGGAAACTCGAGCATTTTTGCAAGGGACCCAAGTTCGGTAGAGGGAAGGTCGTGTGAAAACCTGTCAACCTCAGAAAATGATAGAAACACCACAGAAATGGACAGGAAACAGCAGGGGCAGCATGTATGCATGCCTCTGAGGTTCCCTTATCGCACCATTATGGGCAACAGCCTGGTTAAAACAGAGGTAGGCATGTAAACCACCCAAAAGCTCCGCCTAACACAGCATGGCAGTGAGAATACAGTGAACCATTAAAACAGAGGTAGCATATGATGAACCACCCAAAAACTTTGCCTGACACAGCATGGCGGTGAGGACACAGAGAACCATTAAAAACAGAGGTAGCATATGTACCACCCCAAAATTTAGCCTGACACAGCATGGCGGTGAGGACAGAGTGACCAAGGTAGAAGCGGTAGCCAGAACCGTGAGTGAGGAAGCAAGTGAGCCTCCCAAAAAATTGGAGTGAGGCCAGGGGCTGGGATTTATAGTGGACATGAACCTAGGTGCTGACAGCTAACTGGCTAGGCCAGCTGTCAGTCACCATCAAGGGTACACCTGATGCAGATCGACCGGGGGTGGTGAGGCCTTGGCCGCGGCCACACACAAAAAAAAAACATAACACAGCTGGCTGGTTACTGGGGACGCAATTGTGGGCCCCCGGCAACTAGTCCCACTCCTCTGCAGACGTAGTGACGTCAGAGCATGGCAGTGAGGACACAGAGAACCATTAAAAGTGAGTGAGGTAGCAAGTGAGCCTCCCAAAAATTAGGCCAGACACAGCATGGCAGTGAGCACACAGAGAACCATTAAAAGTGAGTGAGGTAGAAAGCGAGCCTCCCAAAAATTAGGCCAGACACAGCATGGCAGTGAGCACAAAAAGAAACATTAAAAGTGAGTGAGGAAGCAAGCGAGCCTCCAAAAAATTAGGCCAGACACAGCGTGGCAGTGAGGAAACAGAGAACCATTAAAAGTGAGTGAGGAAGCAAGTGAACATGTACCGTCCCCTTACGTGCTGTGTCAGTGTGTCCCCTCATGTACCGTGCCATTGCCTCCCCCTCTTGTATCATGCCACTGAGGTCTCCTTATGTTCTGTGCCACTGCCCCCCTCAGGTATTGTGCCACTGCCCCCCTCAGGTATTGTGCCACTGCCCCCCTCAGGTATTGTGCCACTGCCCCCCTCAGGTATTGTGCCACTGTCCCCCTCAGGTATTGTGCCACTGTCCCCCTCAGGTATTGTGCCACTGTCCCCCTCAGGTATTGTGCCACTGTCCCCCTCAGGTATTGTGCCACTGTCCCCCTCAGGTATTGTGCCACTACGCCCCTCAGGTATTGTGCCACTACCCCCCTCATGTATTGTGCCTATAATTAATGGACTGTACTGTTTCATTCTCTAATCATTATTTCTTAATCTTTGAGTCTCCAGCTGAAAAACTACAACTCCCATCATGAACTGCCAGCAGGGCATGATGGGGGTTGTAGTGCTGCAACCTGAAGAGGCAGCGACTGCAAAACTACAACTCCCATTGTGAACTCCCAGCAGGGCATGATGGGTGTTGTAATTTTGCAATTTGGATGGCTACATGCTGCAAATCCACAAATCCCATTATGAACCGTCTGAAGGAAGGGGCGACTTCTGTGACCCCTCTCTCATCATCCAAACACAGATCACCCATACACAGATCAGTCACAGTACGCTCACCTGCTTTCCATGGCATTGCTGACCCCCAGGCTACAGAGGAGATGCTTCTTTTGCTGCTACCAAGTCATTCTGTGGACCATCTCACAATGCTGCACCCTACAGGCTGGTTAAGTGCTGTCTGAGGAAAAGCTCTTCCCCTCATAGATGGTGCGGTCCTAGGCACATGCAACATAACTGTACTACACTGTAACCCAGCCTGGGGGACGGGCCCCGTTCCTGCAGACGGCAGCTGGAGTGTCCGGGCACAGAGGTGAACAGTACATATACACACTTTGGGCGGACACTGGGAATGGGCCCTGTCTGGCTCCAGCGGCTACAGTTTAGCAGCAGCCTGTATCTACAGATCTGTGTGACCCATGGATGCAAGCAGCTATGCTACAGAAGTTAGGGAAACAGTGAAGTGGCTGGCGGGCCCAGTTGCCGCTGCGACCTCTGCGACCGCTGTAGCTACGCCACTGGGGACAGACATAATTCATAAGGTGTGCATCACCCAGGGGAGAATATATTGATGCACTGGGGGCATTGGGCCTGTCTACTTCATTAGCTTATATAGAAGCCAGATCTTGTGGTGTAAAAAACAGACGACGCCATCAGAATTTGCGTGGAAGCACCGACCAAGCTGTATGAAAGTATTTATTTACTGCTTGTAGTAGTAATTTCACTTTAAACACTGTAGAGCATTCTGCACCCTTGGCTCTAAGGATGTGGGGCACGTTCCGACGTCCCTGCTTGGAGCGTTAAGAGGGCCTGTCTTCTGCTTTTAAAGGATTTTCAAAAGAAATAGCAAGCAGCAGGATTTGTTTACAAGCAGCGTCCGTGCTCCAGACTGTGAGAACTAAGTTGTCTACATAGAAATCAATGTAACGAACATGGAGTCAGCATGTAAGCAATCCCTGCCTCTCTTCTCAGTTACAGTCTGGCTATATGGTAATTGACTTTATATCTGGAAGAGTAGAGGCATTACAAACAATGTGAAAAGCAATGTTAAAGAATTCTAGGATCCCTTTAAAAAGGGGACATTTTAATCAGGAAATTGAGAACCCAAATATTTAGCATTTTGCCACTACAACATTAGGCTCCTTGTGCTGAATCTGACCAAGGACAACATATTTAAGGATTTCATCCTTCCTGTAATTTTGGGTATTTTCATAAGTTACTTTAGGTAAAGGGGTTCTCTGGGCAAAGGTGTAAAAAAGGCAGGGCAATGGGTGGTGGGTACATAATAAAGAAATGATACTTACTCATCCAGGTCATACCATCAGTGACTGAAACGGGACACCGGTTCTATGTTTCAAGTATTGGACTCTGGTATATTTTTGTGCACCCGCACCTATACACACTTACACTTGGGTTTAACCTCTGTGGGCAGGGCTCCAAACTGTCCGGGGGTGGGTCCTATACTGTGAAAAATGCCCAAGTGACCCTAGACCCACTCAGCTACCAGACCATCGTACCAGCTGACCCGACAGTAGACCAAAAAGACCCTGGGCCGGCCCACCGCAATATCATTAGGGAACGGCTGTTGGAGACTGGGAGACCTCACATGGAGTGACCTGCAGTTTCTTCATACATGAATCCCATAGAAAACCTACAGGGTCAACCATGTAGGGCTCATATCTCTGTACTCCAGAATCTTAATGATGTAAGGCCCACTATGCTTCAGCAGACAATAAGGCAATTTGTGAATAGCATGAGACTTTTCCTGATATAATATCACTAGATCGGGAACTTTTTATGTTTTCCATAAATTTTACCAGTAACTCAAATGTCCCTAACTTTTTGTGATTGGTTTATATTTTAAAAAATACCAATCTCTTATTATTTGGTGTTTTTTCAGGATCGCTAAACAAATCCAAAACAATAAAAAGAACCAGAACTGCAACCAAGGACCCGTAGGTATAATCCATTGGACTGACGCCAACCTGTTCATTAGAAGGCTACCAATGAGGACATGTGGATGGACGCAAAGCTGAAATTACCAGTCACAGTGAACATTATTACTTCAGCGGTGAACTGGAGGAACTTGAAGCGTTGAGAAGCTGGCATAGAATTACACGGAGGAAGAGGAAAGATGCCAATTTTTATTTTGCCTGTGTTGTGTTTTGAGCGATTAGAGAAAATGAAAAACATCATAACTGAGGTAGCTGACCACCAGCATTAATATAAGGATTATCGTTAATGACAGGCCTGGTCATAATGGTCCATAAGTAACATCCTGGGTTGATCGAGTTCCCACAGTGCGGCCTTATTTCAATTTTCCAATGCCGTTCAGCTTCTGATGACGCATATGAGATCTGACCTCTTCCAAGTCCATAGCTTATTTGAACAAGCCGGAATTCACTGTCTTCTATACATCTCTATTAAAGCGACTCTGTACCCACTTTGTGCCCCCCCCCCCCACAACTACTTATACCTTCCTGTAGCTGATGATAAGTCCTTGCTGGTGGTATGTTTCTCCACGCTCCATCATACTTTATTGTAGCTGGAGCCGTGCCTTAGAGGCGTGGCCTAGAGCGATCGTGCCCTAGGCCAGCGCCGCCTGTGTGGTGGTGTTTTTCCGTCTCCCCCGCCTCCCGTTCCTCCCACTGTCTGTACAGAGGGCGGAACGGGAGGCGGGGGAGACGGAAACACCACCACACAGGCGGAGCTGGCCTAGGGCACGATCGCTCTAGGCCACGCCTCTAAAGCACGGCTTCGTAGTAATTGCGCACGCGCTGCCTCTTGACCCCCCCAGCACCGCTGCAATGACGTAGCCGCCTCTCTGGTGTGTCTTCTGAGTGCCGTCCCCGTCCCCTCTTCATGACGCTTATGGCCATTCCCTGCCTCTACTGCCTGTCCCCGCCCCCCACATACTAGGATGCCCCCACTGCCATAATCAGCTGCTCCTCTTTGTTGCAGATGCGCCGTTGCGCTCTGAACCTGCGCTGGCCGTGTCACTGCGCGTGCGCGGAATCGGTGCGCAACGGCGCATCTACGACGAAGAGGAGCAGCTGATTATGGCAGGGGGCGAGGAAAGGCAGGAGAGGCGGGGAATGACCGTGAGCGTCATGAACAGGGAGCGGGAACGGCGCTCAGAAGACACACCAGAGAGGCGGCTACATCATTGCAGCGGCGCCGGGGCGGGGTCAGGAGGCAGCACATGCGCAATTACTACGAATACTGTGCGGCGGACAGAGGGCAGACAGAGGGCGGAACGGGAGGCGGGGGAGACGGAACCACCACCACACAGGCGGCGCTGGCCTAGGGCACGATCGCTCTAGGCCACGCCTCTAAGGCACGGCTCCAGCTACAATAAAGTATGGTTTTCGTGCACTGGAAAGCGAGACCAGCGTGGAGAAACATACCACCAGCAAGGACTTATCAGCTACAGGAAGGTATAAATAGTTGTGGGGGGGGGCCCAAAGTGGGTACAGAGTCTCTTTAAAGCGCTCTCACAGAGATGTATATAAGATAGTGACTTCAGGCCTCTGTAGACTCAGGACAGCCAGAGGAGAAGTCATGTGGATGCCAGCAGGACCTGAATGGTGTAGGAACATTTTAAACTTGTCTAATCCATTACATTGCTTTTGGATAGCTTTACAGGTGCATACATTGCGAGGGTATGTGGAAAGGTTAACTTTCTGTGAGCTTCCCCCACTGGAGAACAATGTAAACGTGAGGATTGGGTCACATGACCTTCCCTCAAGGCCCTAGAAGCCGCAAGAATGTTCGTAGGTTGGAATCTTCCAAGTCCAAAGGGCTGAAACCACTCAAGTCCAGTCAATGTCCTGGCTAAAACAGTAAAGGAGTTGAAGTTGTAGTCCACCTAGTCCTGTGTGTTTAATCTTGTTATAAATTGCCAATTCCATCCTGAGTCAGCCCTTGGTTGTTTGCAGTGAATCAAAAGGCACCACTGGTGTTTAGGAGGAGTATTACCCAATCACTCCAGTCTCCAGTCCATGCTGAGAGGGTACCTGTTCTACTTTCGTGTTTTCGAGATAGTAGTAGAATTCCAAACCAGAAGGGATATAAGCTGTACAAGTGCTCTTCTTCCACTTGGCTTACACATCCCAACCTTCCCGTTTTTGGTTCTTTGCCCAGTGATAAGGAATTGTAACACAGCTGACTGTGTCTAACAGTCTAGTAAATTTTCACCACATTGAGCCAAGCTGTGAAGACCTGCCTCAGTAGAGTTCACCTTAACTGGACTGTGTGTGCATAACCCACAGCAATGTTAAAAGAGCTTATATTGTTATCAGAGAAATTTCTTCAACTATAAAAGGTACTCGAGAGAAACATATCCAAACCATAGGAAACTTGTTTCTTTAAAATCTGCCCATTGCCATGTTTTAACCCCTTAAAACCTTTCCCCCCACCTACAGGGTGATTTTAGAGCCTTAGGGTGGTATTACACGAAGCGATTATCGTTCGAATAATCGTTTAATCGGTCGTATTTGAACGATTATCTTTAAGTGTAATAGTAGACAACGATTAAACGACGAACGATTGGTCGTTGGTCGTTTAATAGGTTTTGAATCTATTTTTATCGTTTGTCTTTTACACATCGTTCGCACATCGTTCGTTTGAATAAGATGTCGTTAGCCGTTCCCTGTTCATTCGCAAATTGAAAGGGGAGTGTTCTTGAATTTTGTTGCTCCAATATAACCGATAATCTTTCCGTGTAGTAAAACGAACGATTATTAGGCAACCGCTATTGCGATCGTTGGAGATCGTTTATCGTTAATCGTTAATTGAAAAAAATCGCTTCGTGTAATACCACCCTTAGGCTGGGTTCACACTCCGTATATTTCAGTCAGTATTGTGGTCCTCATATTGCAACAAAAACCAGGAGTGGATTAAAAACACAGAAAGGATCTGTTCACACAATGTTGAAATTGAGTGGATGGCCGCCATATAACAGTAAATAACGGCCATTATTTCAATACAACAGCCGTTGTTTTAAAAAAACAGCAAATATAATCAAAAATCAGCTTTTTTTTTTTTTTTTCCAATTAACCCATTGACAGTATTGGATCAGGAAGGTTATAATTAGGGATGGTCCGAACCCGGTTCGGACGGGGTTCGTATGAACCCGAACCCTCCGCAATGATTACCGCTGTCTGCCCGCTCCTTGCAGCGGGCGGATCCAGCGGGAGGAACGCCTGAAAAACTGGGATACAGCCATAGCCATAGGCTGTATCCCAGTTTTCCAGGCAGTCCTCCCGTTGTATCCGCCCGCTGCACGGAGCGGGCAGACAGCGGGAATCCGATGCAGAGCGTTCGGGTTCAGCCGAACCCTAACCTCGGTGGGTTCGGACCATCCCTAGTTATAATGTAAAAGTACAGACAAATCCGCATGTGAAAATTTCAAATGTTTATTTCTTCTGGCAAATAGGGGGGGGGGGGGGAAGGGGTTTTGATATGAATTTTTAATGGGGGAAGGATTTTTTTTAAAAAGATTAATAATAACAAAAATCTACATTGTGGGTCAGGAAGGGGTTAACAAAAAAAAAAAAAAAGTAAACCTCTTTCTATGACATCTTCTGGTTCCCTGTTCATCTCCCTGCTTATTACTTCCAAGACAGACTCATCCTGGCAGTGACGGCTCACTCAATCACTGGCGGCAGCGGTGTCCTGCTAACTGGGCCATCACTGCTGAGACGAGTCTTGGAAATAACATACAAACTTCTTTATTTTTAATTTAACAATGGCCCCATCATCATATTAAAAAAATTATTTATAATACCCTATACTATACAAAGATACTGAGACACTGAGCGAAGTCCACGGCGGGGATTCCGCTCGGAATTTCTACCTCTTTTACCCCAACATAGATGTCAGAACAGGGTATGGCTGACAGACGCAGATGGGATCATTAGAGGCTCTAGTGTAACATATCCATTGGGAGTTTTTCGTCGCATGTACTAAACAGCAACAAGGAGGACATCTTTTAGAGTTAACTGCAATGGAAGGCTGAAGGTGAAAACATGGGAGGTCTGCCTAGGTCTTGATTTTTAAGCAGCCCTTCAGGACCTCATAACCTTGGTGGCTGTAAGAAGCTTCTAGAGCTGGTCTCCCTGTGTAGTATTAGATTTATTATTATTTTAGCCGCGTGCTGGAAGCCACACACAAGCACTTTTTCACTCCAATTGAAAAAAAAAAAAGTCCTTGAGCTGTACGCTTAGTTGTGCGAAAAAGTTTTGCACAGGCCATACAGCAGGATACACATCGACACATAGACCCATGGCTTGGCAATATGTACTATAAATAGAATTTTAGACCCCAGGATCTATCCCTGCTCTCCTGACCTAGAACCTCAAGCACGCTCCAGCTCATCTAAACGCTCAGCAATTGAATACCAGTGGCTGAAGAAGTTGGATGCAGCCCTAGGGAGTCTTGGAAAACATGGATACAGCATTATGCAAATGCTGAGCTTTTTGGATGAACCCAAGGGTGTAAAAGTTATGGGTTAATATTGTTGTTATACCATGTGTTTTGTGGTGACCAATAGGAGGAGCTCTCTCTCTCTCTATCCCTGCTTTCTACACCCACTCACCACATGAAGGAGTTAGTTAGCTCCATGTGGGAGGAAGTGCGAATGGCAGTTGAGTCTAGTCCCCAACGTGTGCAGATGCAGTTAGAGACCTACAGTTCTTCCACTACTACGCATTGCTAAGCACACTAAGGGTATATTCACACGGGCGGGCTCGCAGCGAGATTCTCGCTGCGAGCCCGGCAGGTCCTGTCAGTTCCCATAAACTACATACTTGCTGCGGTCTAAACGACCGCAGCGAGTATGTAATTATACCGCGCTTAACCCCTTCTACTCCCGCCGGCTGTAAGCAGCATACATTACCTGTCCTTGCTGCACGGGTCCAGCGTCCTGCTCTCCCGTCCGGCCAATTAGTGTGTTGCCCAGCCGCAGCCACTAATTGGCCGGACGGGAGAGCAGGACGCCGGACCCGTGCAGCAAGGACAGGTAATGTATGCTGCTTACAGCGGGGGAGCCGGCGGGAGTAGAAGGGGTTAAGCGCGGTATAATTACATACTCGCTGCGGTCGTTTAGACCGCAGCAAGTATGTAGTTTATGGGAACTGACAGGACCTGCCCGGCTCGCAGCGAGAATCTCGCTGCGAGCCCGCCCATGTGAATATACCTATTCACACGGGCGGGCTCGCAGCGAGATTCTCGCTGCGAGCCCGGCAGGTCCTGGCAGTTCCCATACACTACATACTTGCCGCGGTCTAAACGGCGTCCTGCTCTCCCGCCCGGCCAATCAGTGGCTGCGGCTGGGCAACACACTGATTGGCCGGGCGGAAGAGCAGGATGCCGAACCCGTGCAGCAAGGACAGGTAAAGTATGCTTACAGCGGGGGAGCCGGGCGGGAGCAGAAGGGGTTAAGGGCGGTATAATTACATACTCGCTGCGGTCGTTTAGACCGCAGCAAGTATGTAGTGTAAGGGGAACTGCCAGGACCTGCCGGGCTCGCAGCGAGAATCTCGCGGCGAGCCCGCCCGTGTGAATATACCCTAAAGACAGAGAAGTACCCAAGGAACATCCTGACCCACGCCAGGAACACGTAAGAACAGAGCAGGGCAGTATCCTGATATCAGACGAACTAGCCTCGATAGGACAAAGTTACCATAAAGAAGGCCTACATATCCTATCGCGCAGTACAGGTAACTGGGACACCTTGGACACCTAGCTACACCCTACTGGGATGGGTTCCACGATACCAGGGGGCAGAAGGTGGTCAGACCAAAGTCTATACACGAGTACAAGTAACTCTTCACTACAAAGATATCTTCAGGTTCGGACAGAGTTTATAGCTACATTGGGTTGGGGCTCCTCTGGCCAACTCCTCTACGCCACTCTACTCTACAAGCATCACTAAAACTACCTCTTTTTCTTGCTACTCTCAAGCATCTCCTCCAGCAAAAAGGTCAAGCACTAAAGTCTGTGTTAAGATTTAGTTACTTGGAAAAAATGTACTGTTATATTGAAAAGTCTGACAGTAAAGCTGTTCTATTTTTTTATACTTCCGGGACTCTGTCATCTTCTATTCACACTGGTACCTATACACACAGCACCGAGCCCCTTGGGTTATTTTTCCCGTTTCTGTGGATGGTGGTACCGACCTCAGGACTGCTGTGACGGAAGCCCAAGGGACCCACTACAACCCGGCAGTTTACCGACCATTTGGGGAACACAGTCAGCCACACAAACAAGCAGGTATCAACATCACACCTGTGTGCTGGACAAGCACTGGCGTCACAACTATAACCTCACTGGCTGAGCTGACACAAATACCATCAGTGTACTCACACACGTCCAATATGAGCCACCACAAGTGCCTTCAGCTTTTGTCCTTTTTTATTGCTGTATGCAGATTGCACATGAAGAGCAACCCGGCATGATGTACAGTAAATATGCAGTCCGGCATACATCCACTCAGCCATATATAAATAGCCTTGCTTGAGAGTAGTGCCAGGATTTTTTCTACCTACTGGTGTGTGACATTACCATCCGGTATTGCACCTCCAGCCACAAGAGCTCCCCACCTGCGATGCACATGCTCACGTGACTCAGCAGCTGGTGCAGTCTTTAGTCGCCCCATTCTCCCACCTCCGCGACACACCAGGAGTCTGGGAGAACTGAATACCCTGGGACTATGCGGGCTGCTGAGTCATGTGAGTATGAGGGGGGCCCGTACAGGATTTATGGGGTCTCCTACAGTTTCTTGCTAGGGGGCCCCATGAATCCTAGCTATGCCACTGCATGTAATTCAGCAGTTCACAAAAACAGTCAGATATTAAATATGAGGAAGCAATCAGGCCAAATCTTAACTAATTAGTTTGGAGTTTGATGAAAGCAAATGAAAGACGTGACTGCCAAGTTTAGGATTTTTCACCAAACACTATCGAAAAATAAGTACAATTAAGCTGTGTTCACACCATGTTTGGCTTTAGAGGTATGGAACGTCCTGTGGATATGATGAAAGTAGGTGTAGGCGCCCACTGGTCTGACAGAGGTCAATACTGTGTTCCGTTGGCTGTGAATACTATGACATATAATCCATGGCATAATGTTTTTTAGTATTGTGGCTAGTGGTTATACAATTTATGGTTGTACAGTGGCATAGATCAGGGAATACTCCCTACATAAAATGAAGTAGCTGACCAATATTACACCCGATGGCTGTAACCATGTTTTCCAGGGCTCCCTAGGGCAGTTTGGTGTCCCACCATGGGTGTTGCTTATTGTTATTAGGGATGGTCCGAACCGAGTTCGGTTCGGGTTTGCACAAACCCGAACCCTCGGTAAGGATTTCCGCTGTCTGCCCGCTCCGTGGAGCAGGCGGATCCAGCGGGAGGACCGCCTGGAAAACTGGGATACAGCCATAGCCATAGGCTGTATACCAGTTTTCCAGGCGTTACTCCCGCTGTATCCGCCCGCTCCACGGAGCGGGCAGACAGCGGGGATCTGCTGCCGAGCGTTCGAGTTCATACGAACCCGAACCTCGGCAGGTTCAGACCATCCCTAATTGTTGCACCCTTCGCAAATGTCTGTACTCCAAGTAAACTGTGGTAATGAAGCAGTACCTAAGTTTTACCACAAGATTTCACTGTTGTATGTAGCTGTACTTATGTTTTGCACGGCTGCAGTCAACCAAAGGGTTATTGTTTATTGTGATCTGTACAACAATGAGGGCCTTCTCATCTTCTCTACCTATCTCTGAGCTCCTTTCTTCTATGGTCTTCTTCTCCACCACTCACAGGGGACATTAAACCACCTGTAGGAGGTTGTCACATGGGAAGAGGAAGTATATATCCACTTTAGTAGGTAGTCTTAGTCTGGTCGTTGAACAGAGAGAAGTTGCTCCCTGCTGTGGTCCCACTGGGCCCTGGCTGCTAGGTCCCCACTCCAAAACTAGTCAGTCTTACGGTGTGTTTACACAGAGAGATTTATCTGACAGATTTTGGAAAGTCAGGAATGGATTTGAAAATCCTTTATGACTTGTTGTCTGTTTGCGTTCGCTGGCAAGTATACGATATGCGCCTGCACAGTGCACACTACGTATGAGCTTACAGCCGGATCGTATACGGCACAGTGAAAAATGAACAAGACCTTTGTTTGAGGACGGAAATGTTAAACTAACGGCCATGACTTTCGATCCAAAAGGTTCTGTGTGGTTTACGGGGCTGGGCGAAGATTTCCAAGTAAATGACGTGCCTCAGATCGCTTCGAAACAAGCTAGGGAAGCATAACTGTACTATGGGCGTATGTTCGTGGTGCATACGCATCCGGCGCATGTCGATTTTTCCCACGCCCGTAGTTTCAGCCGCACATGTACGGCGGCGTAAGAACTGCGGACGGATTCATACGCAGTGTGAACATAGCCTTAGTCAGGTTTTTGTGTAGAGCAGACGCACATGGGACATCCAGACACCAGTTTCTCGAAAGCAGCACTTCCACACACTATGCAGTGTTAAGCTACTCAAGGGAGAGGATAAGTCAGAGAAAACCCCAACCCATGCTAAGAACAAGTCTAAAGGAGCAGGACAGTATCCTGAAACAAGAGGAACTGATCCATATAAAGCAAAGTTGCTTGAAGCATACATATTCTCTCACGCAGTGTGGGTGTAACCAGGAAATCTTGACCACTCTGCTCAACCCAGGTAACGAGGTCTGGGGCTTGTGTCACCCTCACCGGACGGGTCACCCGCCACTGGTGGGCAAAAGGTGGTATAGTGACAAAGGTCGAAAAACACAGGCACAAGTAAATGTCTACTTTCAAGTCTTCAGTACTCTACTTTGTCTTCTTCTAAAGTTCCGTCAGAACACATTACTACGCTAGGTTGGGACTCTCATGACACATTCTGCTCTGCTACACTGAACCTCAGTACAAACTCCTCTCCGCTGTTCTGGACTCTCAGCACAAACTCCTCTTAACTACTCTCAGCTCTACTACTTTAAAAGGTCCTCAGTACAGCTCCTGTCTTGTCAAGTCTACAGTCCGCTATCAGCTATTGTACAAAGTATTTCTATAGTAAAGAAGATTTATTTGTGCTTACGGGACTCAGTGGTTATTGCTCAAGCACCTAGACAGTAGATACCACATCCTTGGGTCATCCCCCCTTTCTGTCCAGTTGGGTCGCAATTCCACTCCGGACCACCGTGATAAGTACCCATGGGATCCCCTCACAGCCTGGCAGGTCACCGACCACAGGGGAAAGGGTATAGCTTGCCACTCCAAACTAAAAACAGGTGTGCCCCCATACTGGTTTGCCCAACCGGCATTAGCGTCACGACACTTTACCATCTGGCTGAGCTATATCTCGACCAACCACCACAGCAGTGTCGTCACTCGTTTTCACCTAACAAGTGACCGGTCAACCACCATAATGCAGCACCATAACAGCATCCAACTTCTGCCGCCGCGGGGAATCAAATGTAAAGCGCTCGGTTTCGAATAATGCTGCAGAACTCTAACATTTTGACAGATCCCATCAACACTACTGACCAATATAAAAAACAAAGCTCTCTGCATTTTAAAGAGACTGTACAACCAGGCCCAGGCAGAAATACTGGAGGCGGGCCGACCCACCCTTAGTGGGAAGAAACCCCAGCCCCTCCATGACCTGACTCCATTAGAATGAATGGAACCCTATCATAGAGGGGCTGGGTTTTCCTCCCACTAAGGGTGGGTCGGCCCGCCTCCAGTGCTTCAGCCCAGGCCTGGTGGTACAGTCACTTTAAGGCGGCAATGCCACCCAATTTTACTAAGTGAGCATGACGAACTAAGCATGAAATTATTTCCAGAAAGTAGTGGTTAGTCATTTAAGAGCTCACAAACATTCTAGTATTGTGCCAATATACCCATCACATACCCAATTTTTTCCCCTGTCCATTAGTCTCTGTATACATTTTACATATTGTACAATGTTCTATTCAATGCTGTTGCAGACATTTAAGCCCTATTAACAAATCTGCAGTTCTATCCGCAATGGTGGATCCACAATTATAGACAGAAAATAGGATAAATGTATTTCAATGGCCCCATTCAAACATCCATAGGTGTGTATATGGTGTTGATTCATGTCGCAAAAAAAAACAAAAAAACAGGCCCTAGTGTTGAATCAAATTGCTGCATGGACACACCAACAAAACTCTATGGGATCCGTATTCTTGCAAAAAATACAGATCTGCAATCGGCAAATGGTGACTAGTTAATATTAAAGTGACTGTACCACCAGGCCCAGGCTGAAGCACTGGAGCCGGGCCAACCCACCCTTAGTGGGAGGAAACCCTAGCCCCTCTATGATAGGGCTCCATTGATTCTAATGGAGTCACGTCATGGAGGGGCTGGAGTTTCCTCCCACTAAGGGTGGGTCGGCCCGCCTCCAGTGCTTCAGCCTGGGCCTGGTGGTACAGTCACTTTAAGTACACCTTTTCATTTTTGCGGATCAGCAAAAATTACAGATGCAATATGGATGGAATTTTGCAGATTGGAGATGAAAAATTGCGGAATTAAATTTGTGGAGTGAAAAATATACTAACTTGTGATGCCTCATTTACATGTCCAGTGTTTTTCAAGGACTGTGATTTTGTCCGCTCCGTGAAAAACAATCTGTTGAGCGGGAAGAGGCAGGAGAGGTGACAGGAGTTGGGGAGGCAGCCGTGCTGCGATCCACACTATGACCTGTCCTATTTTTTCGTGGCAAGGATCACATCACGGATGCTATGAATACACACATAAGATTTACTGGGCCCTAAAATTGTCCGTGGTCATGGATCTGCGACCATGGACAATTTTACAGGACGTGTGAATAAGGCCTTGGACTCTTTTCTGTAAAAGATTTTTAGCACAAATCATAGTGCATGCTACTTGCCAAATGTGCCCATTGGGGGAGATTTATCCAACATGGTGTAAAGTGAAACTGGTTCTGTTGCCCCTAGCAACCAATCAGATTCCTCCTTTCAATTTCCAAACAGTCTGTGAGGAATTAAAGGTGGAATCTGACTGGTTGCTAGGGGCAACTGAGCCAGTCTCACTTTACACCATGTTTGATAAATCTCCCCCATTGTTTTCAATGGTAATATAGGCCACAGTTCACACTGTGAAAAATCCCTTTACAGCCCCTCTCGTGTCATCATTCACAACTCATAATGCATATAGGTTTGTCTTCTAGTAATAGAAAAATAGCAGGAGAAAAATTCTCCTGAATCCACCAGTCTCCAGATGCCAGCCAAGAAAACCTCCATCCATCATACAAAAGCTTCTAAAAAAACCCATTAAATTAATGGCACCAGCACCAACCTGTCGTACGTGCAACTACAACAAGACTCCATTTGTTATGCACCAACCATAATTTCAAATGGGTATACATGTAAAAAAAAGGATGCACGAAAAGAGTAAATCAGGCACTTACTAGAAGAGGATTCAATCCCAATTCTGCTTTCTCTGAAAGGGCGGGTTCACACTACGGAATTCTCGCGGACAATGTCCGTGGAATTCCGTCAGCTGTCCGCCCGCACATCTGGGCGCATTTCCGACGGCCCCATAGACACCATTCTATGGGCTGGCATATTCCGCTATACGCTGAAAGAAGTGTCATGTCACTTCTTTCAGCAGATCGCGGAATATGCCGGCCCATAGAATGGTGTCTATGGAGCCGTCGGAAAAGCCCGTGCCCGTGCGGGCGGACAGCTGACGGAATTCTGCGGACATTGTCCGCGAGAATTCCGTAGTGTGAACCCGCCCAAAAGCTCCAACTCTACAGAGCACAGCAAGGAACCGAGACAACAGAGATCAGGGTAGGCAGGGCACAGCTGTAGGGAATGAAGCACAGACACCACATGACCCAACAGAAGTGTACTGCTCTGAGGGAACACTCAGACGTGTTACACATCTAATGGTGGTTTTACACAGAGCGATAATTTGCCCAATCGCACGATTAACGATTTTGAATGAACGATACTGGAAGACACGAGTCTCATCCGACAGTGTTACAGTCTCATTAGAAAAAATACCAAGCTGGCTTGGAGAGTCTTTAGGCAAGGCAGCGCTCAAAAGCCAATAAAAGCACTGTTAAAAATAAGTGTGCATGACTGAAGGCTTAAGGTTTTTTCTTATTGCAAAGGCACCAGCAACACATTTAGGCTATGTTCACACACAGTAAGAGACCGGCTGTTCCGTGATTGAAAAGATCATCCCGGCTGGCTGATCTTTGCCGCCACAGAGTTGTGATGCGGGCGCACCCATGTGCACCTGTATCAGAACTCCCCACAGCAAACTATGGAGCGTGTGCGGTCAGAGCCGCCCGCTCCATAGTGTGCACTGACAGGGTTTTCTGCGGCTGCTATTTACTGAATTGCGGACGCAGAAAACTGACATGTCAGTTTTCTACCGCGCTGTGAGAGATCCCGGCCGGAGCGTATACTATGTGTGTACACTCCGGCTGGGATCCCATAGAAGGCAAGGCAACGTATATTTTCGTAAAAAGTACGGCCGTTGTTGCTGATTGCAACAATGGCCGTACGTTTAAGGAAATATACGTTGTGTGAACGTAGCCTTAAACTGAATAACCAAATCCTATCCTTCTTTGTATTATGAGGCTTCCGGCTTTTCAGGCTCTAATATTACTTTCGTCTGTCATTTCTCCAAATCATGTTAAAAAATAATAACACCAAAAACCAAAATTTTGCAAAAATGTAAAAAATGACATCATAGATGGCACGTGCTATAGGCAGCAATACTCATTGCAAGTCTATCTAATTCCAGGTAACCAGTAAGTGTAAAATATTTTAAGCTGCCGAGCTCTTGGATAGAAGCACATTGGCGATGTCCCATGGACATAAACATTCATATCAAGCTGAAAATTCACTATTCTCCAGCCAGAATTTCCACTGGTTTGTAGAGAAAACACAAAGTCAACCTTTTATATTTCCATGTCTTTGAACTGTGCTGGCAGCTCGGCAGACTAGTGTTTAGCCAGAGGCATTGGCCTGCTGTTCAGAAGCTGGTGATATTTTGTTTTATGTTAAGGCACAGATTCCTATGGGGTGTCGCTTCTGCCATTAGGATTTTGCCCATAGATCAAATATCTGAATGGATGATGAATGCATACGAATGGGAAAAGTTACTTGGTCAGCGGAGAGTTGTAAATTCTGACAGCCCTGCGAACAGAGGCTTTAAGACAAGAGCGGAAGCATCAATAAACATTTACTCTTTCACTGCCAAAGGGAAACTTATATTGTGGATCTGAGCCATTGACTAATGTTTTTACTGCCGAACAATAGACTGAAAACTGCAGAGAGCGTTGACGGGAAACGGATAGCCCTCCAGCTGCTACTGAATTTCATCTCCTGCACTTTTTGCTTACAAGTCTAAAGGAAAACCATAACTTTCCTATGTGAAATATCACCAGTCTGGAGCATTCTACATAATAGAACATTAGACAGAATTTGCCTGATCCCAATGCTCGGCATTTGACTCTCATTGCCTGGAGAAGTTGGATGCAGCTCTAAGGAGTCCTGGAAAACAAAGATACAGCCTATGGCACCTATGGCTGTATCCATGTTTTCCATGTTTGTGACATATAGCCACTAAGCTCTGTTCTTTGCAGTTTTTATATTAAAACTAGGTGTCCCAGTAGGTAGTTTGCCACGTTATGTAGGTGGCCCAGTAAGTAGTTTGCCACATTATTTAGGTGGCCCAGTAAGTAGTTTGCCACATTATCTAGGTGGCCCATTTGGTAATTTCCTTGATCAGACAGTTCCCCTAGGTAGTTTCCCACATTAACCAGGTACCCCAGTAGGTAGTTACCTCAATTAGACAGATAACTCATACAGGCGATTTCTCGCTTTAGCCAGGAACCCCATTTTTGGCTGTACCTAGACCCCCAATAGCCAAGTCCCCCTGTAGGTTGTTTCCACCCACCCAAGTTCCCCTGTAAATAATTCCCTTAACTTTAGTAGCCAATTTACCTTATTAGACAGGTCCCTCAAAAGGTAATTTACTACATCGACTAGTTACCTTATTAGGTAGTTTCCCACATTAGATGGGTCCCCCCAGTAGGTAGTTACCCTGAATAGACAATACGTCTATTAGTCCCTCAGTAGGTAGTTTCTCCCATTTCCACTAGGTGGTTTCACTTATTACACAGCTCCCTCATCGCCGCAATTTAAAGGAGAAGTCCAGCGAAAACGCTTATTAAAGTATTGTATTGCCCCACAAAAGTTATACAAATCACCAATATACACTTATTACTGGAAATGCTTATAAATTGCTTTCCCCTGCACATACTACTGCATCAAGGCTTCACTTCCTGGATAACATGGTGATGTCACTTCCTGGATAACATGGTGATGTCACAACCCGACTCCCAGAGCTGTGCGGCTGTGGCTGCTAGAGAGGATGATGGCAGGGGGACACTGAGGGACACAGGGCACTGGAGGGACACTGAGCATCCCTCTGCCATCATCCTCTCCAGCAGCCACAGCCCGCACAGCTCTGGGAGTCGGGTCGTGACATCCCCATTTTATCCAGGAAGTGACATCCCCATTTTATCCAGGAAGTGACATCACCATGTTATCCAGGAAGTGACATCACCATGCTATCCAGGAAGTGAAGCATTGATGCAGTAGTAAGTGCAGGGAAAAAAAGCACTTTATAAGCATTTCCTGTAATAAGTGCATATTGGGGATTTGTATAACTTTTGGAGCGCAATACAATACTTTAATAAACTTTAAATCAAATAAATAAACAATAAATAAAGCAAACAATACTCACCACCTCCTGGCTCCCCGCAACAATTTTCATCATCTTTTCCTTACCCACTGTGCAGGTTCCTGATAAGTAACATCTTCATTGTAGGGTGCAGAAGGCCTCTTGTGGTCACAGGCAAACCCACCTCTGGTTTAGGAGACTAAGGGAGGGGTAGAGACTGTGCATATCTCATAGAGCACATGGGAGTAGGGAGAAAGAGAAAGCTGGCTGTCTCTCTCTCTCTCTTTCTCTGCCTGATAGCTTGGCATGGAACACGGTGCTCCCATATTCAACATGAGATTCACAGTGCTAGATTTAAGGTCATAGTCATTTTATTTGGTGTAATGCCCATGACAAATTAAAAGTGCGCTTAGAATTCTACATTTGCAAAGAACTAACATCAGCAACAAGATGCAGCATAGTAACAGTAGACAAAATGGGGTCATTGAATGATTCAGGTGTCACCATCCTTACACACAAGTACTGAACACATTTGTTTTCGGGCAGCATACTGGATAATAATATGGGCAGGGATTGGTTGGGTCAATAAGACAGCTGGCAATACAGTACTGGGATATGACGTGACTCTTTATCCTTCCCATCATGCATTGCAAGCTTAATTTATTTTTATTTTTGTATTGACTAAGAAAATGACAGTAAACACCAACAATGGAATTTTTTTTTTATAATGTTCATTAGAGATAAGCAAAACTTTTTAAATTCTACTCTGCATTGATTCAGTAGTAAAAGGCAAATTGTTTCTACCATCTCTATTAATAACTCCAGGTCTTCTTGTGGCTAAAAGAATAAAAACACTTGCAGGTACACAATAGAACTTGATCAAACCTTGTGCACAGGAGCAGTTGTTCAATCAGGAGCCACCAATCAGATTCAAGCTTACGGTTTTTAGCACAAAGTTTGATAAATTCCCCCCCCCCCCCCCCCCCCATTTTAGATATTATCCACATAAAAGTTTAGCTTATATTATGTGTACTGTATCTTGCATTGAACCTGTATCAGGCTGGGTTCATACATGGTAGGTTTGGTCAGTATGTGTCCCACCACGGGTGTTGCTTCTTCTTACACCTCTCGCAAAAGCCTGTACTTTAAAGTATTAGTGGTGGTGAAGTATTACTTAAGTTTTGCCACTAGATGTCGTTGTATGTGTACTGTATACCTAAGTATTGCACAGCTGTAGTGTTTAAAGGGTTATTGGTTCTCTGATCTGTGCACCAATGAGAGCTCTTTCTCTTTTCTAGCTATCTCTATCCTTCTCTTTTTCTTGCACTTCTCACCCACTCACAGCACATGTTACATATGTTGTAGGAAGTTGTCACATGGGCAGAGGAAGTGTAGCCACACCTTTGGGAGTCTTTTTCTGGATTCTGTAGAGGAAGGACGCAAGTCCAGCGGTCAAGCTGGGCCCTGGCTTATGCCAGGTCCCCTGTTAGAGGACACAAAGTGGTCCAGTGTAGTCTAGTCTGAGGTGTGGTAGTAGACAGACACACATGGGAAGCTAGCACACTCTCTTCTTGAAAGCAGCACTTCTACACACCATGCGGTGCTGAACGCACACTTAGAGAGGACAAGTAAGGGATCATCCCAGCCCATGCCGAGAACAAGTCTTAAAGTGCAGGACAGTATCCTGAAGAAAGAGGATAGAGCAAAGTTGCTAGAAGCCTATGTACTCTATCTTGAAGCGCAGGTATAGCTAGAAAACTCAGACCACTCTGCTCATGCCAGGTAACAAGGTCTGGGACTTGTGTCACCCTCTGGGATAGGTCACCCGACACTGGTGGGCAATAGGTGGTGCAAAGACCAAAAGAGTCAAAACACGGGCACAAGTATTCTCCTTACTCTCAAGTATCTCTGTTCATCCTACTTCTCAAGTTCCGGCAGAGCACAGTATTACTTTGGGTTGGGACTCTCTCAAAATTCTCCTCTCTACTTCAATGAACTCTTTCTACCTCTCAGCACGCAACTCAGTCAGCACGGCTGTACTCCTTCTCAGCTCTCAGCACAGATCCGGTCACTAAGGTCTAAAGTAACTTATTGAGTCAAAAGCCTACTGTGTATCACTGTGTGGCTATGTTCACACAACGTTTTTTCTGCTCCGTTTAAAATGACGTCCGTCATTTTGAGTCTAAAATAGCGGACGTTATTTTGCTGTCTGGCCTCCCCTTAGTGTAATGACCGATGTTTGCACATTATTCTAGTTTGGAATTACTAATTGGCCTTTGGGTGCGGCTTAATTAAAAAGTTAATTAAAAAATTAAAACGGAGAAAGAACGGTGGAAAAAGAAATACTGCGCGTGAACTGATAAAAAAAGGTCAGCTGTTTACTAAAGACGTCCGAAAATAATGATCATGTTCATTATTTTGACGCCTGCGGTAAAAAAACGTCCATTATTCAATAGTATAGTGTGCATTGGACATCCATCTTCCCATTGACTTCAATGCATTCCCATTCCAGTCAGTTAAATTGCGGCAAAAACGGACGTTTTTTGAAATATCGAAATTGGACGCCTTTTCTCGTATTTTTGACGTTGTGTGAACATAGCCTGTCAAGTATTCCTGCAGTAAAGAAGAGTTTATTTATTGTAACGGGACTCTGTGATTCTTATCCAAGCACCTACACAGCCATTGCATCTTCCACGGGTCATCTCCCCTTTCTGTGGGTGGAAGTGCCAATAGTCCGGGTGGGTCACAGCTACACTCTGGACCACCATGATAAATGCTCAAGGGACCCCCTCACATCCTGCCAGGTTACTGACCACAGGGGAAAGGGTTAAGCCAGCCTCATTAAACTAAAAGACTAGGAAGACTGACTGTAGTATATTTTCATAGTCATCTGCCTGAAATGCGTTGACTGTTAGTTGTTTTTGCATTTCTTTGTAGGTGTATTTTTAGTCTTTGTTTCCAGTTATTATGAATCTCCAGTTCTTAGAACCTCCAGACCCCGATCGCTGCAGATACTTCTCAGTGGAATCTGTACCTTTATTTAGCTATAGACTTTAGGTTCTGTTCTTCTCCCATTTAGTGAAGGATGTATTCAGCAGATTGGAGGCAGACACAGACCACGTAGCGTTATTGTGTTTTTATTGTTAGTTTATAAGTCTGCTTATCTGCTTGTCCGTTGCACTTTAATTACATCCTGAAGTGTCTATGTATAATGATGGAAGCTAAAATTATGCATGTTTATATTGTTTTTAAGCCTCGCAGAGCTATTGCGGTCGTTTGCAGGTCTGTGACGGTTACACATTGTTGGTAATTGTGAGCCGGAATGAAGTACATGGGCCAAACATTACTTATCTGCTATGCGTACAGGAACAGAATAAATATATAAAGAAGTGTTTTGCACAGGAAATTAAATACCGCAGTACTCTCATTTCTCCCGAAAATTACCCTAGACACAAGCTGATACCCTGAGTTATCCGAATTAATAAGAGACCTTTTAGAATATTGGCAGAAGGTTCTCTTAAAAAGATTTAATTATTAATCAAATGTAGGAGCCATCCATTAGCCGCTGTTAGGAAAGAAACAGAAACTATTGGAAAAGTTGAAGCCATTTAAAGAATGCTGGAAACAGGGCAGGGTGGGGGTGGGGGGGGGGGGGCAATGGTGTCAGTGTCAGGGTGATGGGGGGACTGGGGGGGGGGGCTGAATTTAGCAACCATGTAAAATAGGAATTGAGCAAAAAATTATTCAGCATGGCTTCTTGTATGGTTTGAGATGGACGTGCAAAGGTGTGGCGCCCAGGGGAAAGGGAGGCCGAACTTGGGTGGGCCTTGCAGTACCATAGCCCATCATGGTCTGGTAGATTTGAGGGGTCCTACGTGGAACTTGTCATGTTACTGTTGTACAGGGTTTGCAAAGAGCTATGTGAGGAGGGAGGAAAGCAGCTGCATGGCAAGGAAGGAGTTACAATACGCAACGATGATAAGGAAGGAAAAAGGTAAGATTATATTCAGGAGGCAGCACTGTGAGCGTACCATAGTAGAAATAAAAGTATTACACAGCTGGCCAAATTTTTATGGGTGGTAAGAGTTAAGAATGAAGCCTTGAGTTTAACTTTCAGGCACAGTGTGGACCCTCTGACGGAGACAGACAGGCTCCCAGATTACATGCACAGAAGCCTCTTGTGTTCCCTCTTGTTTCTCTCTTCTGTTACACAGAACAATGGGCAGTGGAGAGCAATCTTCAGGGAAGTGAGATCTTAGAGGTATTACATTATCACAGAGGTAATATACACAGTCAAGTTACATTATAATGGCCGCATGCCACTTTTGATGTCATGAAGGAAGTCACATGTTGTGACCTGGCTTAGTGGGTATAAAAGGTGACACACTATAGGGGAACAGCTCTCCACCAAAATGCACTAAGGGGCTACCAGACGTATGTCCAAAACAACAGGTCAGCAAACCACCTATGTTGAGCTATGAAGAAGATAGTCACTGCGCCTCTGCTAGCCAAGCTACATCGGTAGAAAAAGCTTCCGTTTTCACAGCAGTATCAGAATTTGACCTCCTCTGGTTGGCGAAGGGTTTCCTTCTCACATGATTCATGTCTTCTGCTTCACTGTACAGAAGGACGTCTATGTGTCAAGTAAAAGACATTGGAGAGCAGATACCCCGCAACCATTCCTGGAAAAACAGAAGCTGGTGGTGGCAGCGTTATGGTCTGTGGCATGATCTGGGCCCGCTCATTCATATGAATGGCACTCTAAACCAATTGGGGTATCCATCCTTGCAGATCATGTACCCCCATACATAGTCAATGTCCTTCCTAGGGCAGATAGGATCTTCCAGCAGGATAACGCAACATGTCCACACAGCTAGAAATGTCCGAGATTGGTTGGAAAAACATGACCAAGACTTCCCATTACTGCCCAGGCCTTCTTATTCCCTAGGCTTGAACCCAGCTGAGCATCTGTCAGACCAATCTCTCTCTCTATGGACCCTCCGTCACACACCCTCCAGCAGCCATGGGATGCACTGCAGTCAGCAAAGCTCCAGATACCTGTGACAACTTACCAGGACCCTCCTGCCCGTCTACCTGTTGTCTGTGCTGCACATGGCGGTAACTCTGGATATAAGCTGGTGGTCATAATAATGTGACTCAACTATGTTTAGGCAAATAGACCCCTTAAAAATGTTAAATGCCCCCTATCCCTGCAAACAAAAAAGTGATGAAGCAAGCTGTGCCGGAGGACGGTAGGCTCAGAAAACCTCACATACTCAGAACAGAATGGAACATGCACATAACATTCCCTTTCTATTGAATTAAAACAACTAACTACATAGTTTTATTTCTGACTTGTATATTCAGGATACATCTGTTCCGATAGAACTAAAATATGGGGAGAAAACTGCAAAAAGAAAAACTTGGCGACAACACAGAATGGAAACTGCCAGCCACAATATGAGCAATGCAATTGTAACGCCCGGAGTAGTGGATCCACTGGACCGGCACCAGCGATGGCACAAACCTCACCAGGGAGCGGAGTCTAAGGGGCCGCTGGTTTTCACCAGAGCCCGCCGCAAGGCGGGATGGACTTGCTGCGGCAGGCGACCCCCAGGTCGCTACCCCTGGCTTGGTTGCTGGTGTCGGCAGGCGAGGCGTGGCCGGAGATGGCACAGGCAATGGTCTGCAGGTGAGAGCGCACGTGACAGGCTGGACACGGGAACAGGTGGAGTGACAGGGAAACAGGAACCAGGAACAGGGACTTGGGACCAGGTAACGGACAGGACTCAGGAACAGGGACTTGGGACCAGGTAACGGACAGGACACAGGAACAACAGGGAGCTGGGCCAAACGCTATGGGAAGCATGTAGAGGCTCCAACACAGGGGACAGGGCATGCTGGGATTTATAGGGGAGTGATTAGGTGCAACTACCAATTAGGAGCGCACTGCCCCTTTAAATCTGAGACAGCCGGCGCGCGCGCGCCCTAGGAGGCGGGGACGCGCGCGCCGGCCGGCACAGCGGGAGACAGGAGCGTGGAGAGGTGAGGCGCCCCCCGGGGCCGAGGTGATAGCAGCGCCGGGTCCCCGACTATGGACACCGGCTGCTGCATGGGGCAGGAAGCGGTCGCGGCGGCGGCCCGGAACGCGGGACGCCGCCGCGGCCGTGACAGTACCCCCCCCCTTTGGCCTCCCCCTCTTTCTTGCCTGCAGATGGCACAGGAAGCCACAAAGTCTTTGACATCTTGAAACAGACTAGGCCACCAGTAGTGGCGAGAGATCCGTTGGCCGGTCTTACGGACTCCAGGGTGCCCGGCCTCCAACAAGGAATGACCCCACTTCAAAATACCTCTTCGAAGCGCAGGGTGAACAGGAGTCTTTCCGGAGGGTACTCTCTGAAGCGAGGAGGTGACGACTGGTGCTAGGCGATCAGGCGGTAAAACATGGCAAGGGACTGTGGGTCTGTGGACGAGGACCTTCTGTAAGTTCTCCCGGTGGTGAGAAGACACGACCTTAGTCTTGGGTACGGAGAGAGGGTACACCTCGGCAGAGAAGGCATCCGCCGAGTCTTGGTCTTCTGCCGGTAGGTCGGGTAGAGGCTTGGCTGGGACAGGAAACGACATAGTACACTTGGTCTGAGGTGACCTGAGACACTGGTTGGAACAGTCCTGACCCCAACTGAGAATCTCCCCGGTTCTCCAGTCCAGTTGAGGGGCATGTTCTTGCAGCCACGGGAGTCCCAGGAGGACCGCGGGGGAAGAATGGGGCAGGACGTAGAAGGATATCTCTTCTTGATGTAAAGGACCCACCTGGAGGACTAAAGGTGCGGTCTGGTAGTACACACGGTCGGTAAGAATTTCGCCTGTGACCGAGGAGATAGACAGGGGCCTGGCTAGTCGGGTCACGGGTAGCCGCCATCTTTGGACCAATGTTGCCGCAATAAAACTGCCTGCTGACCCAGAATCGAGGAAGGCAGTAGTCTGATGATTTCGTCCTGAGAGAGTCCGGATGGAAACTGGCATAGACAGACTTGGAATGGTGGCATTCACACCTAGGGACACCTGTCCCACCGGACCTAGGTGCGAGCATTTTCCGGATGTTTGGGGACGTAGGGGACATCCCAGCCGGAAGTGATCGGAACCACCGCAATAGAGACAGAGATTCTGCTCCAGGCGCCGGGTTCTTTCATCAGGCGTCAGGTGAGCCCGTTCCACCTGCATAGGAATCTCAGGAGAGGGTTGGGACATCGAAAGGTCAGGATTCTGGAAAACCGGCGCCAGCTGGGGATGGCGACGGGAACGGGTTAGTAAATGTTCATGCCGAACCTCCTCCTCCCTCTCCGAAAAACGAGTATCAACTCGGGTGGCCAGTAGAATGAGTTCGTTCAGGGAGGTAGGCAGGTCTCGGGCAGCGAGCACGTCTCTCACACGACTAGACAGGCCCTTCTTGAAGGTGGCCAATAGGGCGGCCTCGTTCCAGTCCAATTCGGCTGCCAGGGTGCGGAACTGGATGGCGTAGTCACCAACAGAGGAGCTGCCTTGAGAGAGGTTGAGGAGAGCAGTCTCGGCTGAAGAAGCACGGGCAGGTTCCTCAAAGACGGAGCGAAACTCGAATAGGAAGGCCCGGAGATTGGCAGCAACTGGATCATCACGGTCCCACAGTGGCGTGGCCCAGGCCAGGGCTCTACCTTCTAATAGGCTGATGATGAAAGCCACTTTAGAGCGCTCGGTGGAAAACTGACTACTCAAAAGTTCAATGTGCATGGTGCACTGAGTCAAGAATCCTCTGCACAACTTAGAGTCCCCAGAGTACTTGCTTGGGAGGGCCAGTCGGAGTGAAGAAGAAGCGTCAGGAGGTGGTGTGCGCTGGGCAGTAGTCTGCTGCTGTAAGGCGGCAGTGAGTTGCTGGATCTGCTGTGACTGCTTCTGGATTTGTTGCGCCTGCTGAGTGACCACTCTGGCGACATCACGGAGATCAGGCACCTCGCCGGGATCCATGGTTGGAGCCTACTGTAACGCCCGGAGTAGTGGATCCACTGGACCGGCACCAGCGATGGCACAAACCTCACCAGGGAGCGGAGTCTAAGGGGCCGCTGGTTTTCACCAGAGCCCGCCGCAAGGCGGGATGGACTTGCTGCGGCAGGCGACCCCCAGGTCGCTACCCCTGGCTTGGTTGCTGGTGTCGGCAGGCGAGGCGTGGCCGGAGATGGCACAGGCAATGGTCTGCAGGTGAGAGCGCACGTGACAGGCTGGACACGGGAACAGGTGGAGTGACAGGGAAACAGGAACCAGGAACAGGGACTTGGGACCAGGTAACGGACAGGACTCAGGAACAGGGACTTGGGACCAGGTAACGGACAGGACACAGGAACAACAGGGAGCTGGGCCAAACGCTATGGGAAGCATGTAGAGGCTCCAACACAGGGGACAGGGCATGCTGGGATTTATAGGGGAGTGATTAGGTGCAACTACCAATTAGGAGCGCACTGCCCCTTTAAATCTGAGACAGCCGGCGCGCGCGCGCCCTAGGAGGCGGGGACGCGCGCGCCGGCCGGCACAGCGGGAGACAGGAGCGTGGAGAGGTGAGGCGCCCCCCGGGGCCGAGGTGATAGCAGCGCCGGGTCCCCGACTATGGACACCGGCTGCTGCATGGGGCAGGAAGCGGTCGCGGCGGCGGCCCGGAACGCGGGACGCCGCCGCGGCCGTGACAGCAATATAGCGTAACATCCTAGGACGGCTCTACATCACCAGGCAAGGGAAACGCACGGGGGGAGGTAATGGTTAAATCAATGTGGAAAGTAGTTATCCAATTTAAAATACATAAAAGATGATAAAAACTAAATAAATCACTTACAGTCAATCGCCTTAAGACACAATCAAATGCGGTAATGGAAGAGATCTTATCAGCACACCATTAAAGAGCAACTTGCTATAAGGTCATCCAGGGGCGTAATGGGGGCCCAATAGCAAAATACAATATGGGCCCTATGAATCCTAGTGTGGTGTGCCCCCGTGAGGTGTCATATCGGAGGGACAGCCGGTCACTTGCTAGGTGTTGTAGTGTGACACCACTCTGGTGGTGGATGGCCGAGATACAGCCGCACCTTAATGGGTTGTCATGTGATGCCAGTGCCAGGTGGGCACACAGGGATGATGGCACGCCTGCTTTTAGTTGATAAGGCCGGGTGTACTCTTTTCCCCCTGTGGTCAGTGTCCTGCCGGTTTGCTATTGGGTCCCTTGGAATAACGTCACAGATGATATAGTCACAGATGGCCAGAGTGGTGTAATGACCCTCCCGGATAGTAGGACCCGCCACCCACAGAAAGGGGAAGTGTCCCAAGGTTGCTGTGTGAATGCTGTGTAGTTGGTGACGAATGATCACAGACTCTGGAGATAACGTTGAGTTGGTTTACTAAGAAGAAGAACACCTGTGCCTGTGTATTGACCTTTGTTTTAGTCTTCACACTACCTTATGCCCACTAGCACTGGCCAAACCGTACTAATGGGTAACACAGGTCCAAGACCTTGTTACTTGGAATGAGCGGACTGCTGAGAGTTCCCTGCTGACACCCGCGCTGAGAGATGGAGTTCATAGGCTTACTGCAACTTTGCTACACCCGGATCAGTTCCTAGCTCTTGGGCTTTATAGTGGATACTGTCCTGCACTGTGACTTCTCCTTGTCCACGGCGTGGGTTGAGGTTATCTTTTGGCTGGTCCACTCCTAAGAGGTTTAACACTACATAGTGCTTTGTGTGGGTACCTGAGAGAAAGTTGGCGACAGTGTGCTGACTTGCCATCTACCCATGTGTGGTACTGGCTAAGACTGAACTTTGGGGACCTAGCAGAGGGCCAGGGCCCGGAAAAAGACTGCTGTGGAGAGCTATCTAGCTTGCGTCCTTCCTCCACACTGTCCCAAACGGAAAGCTCTTGCTCCTCCCCCACCCAAGGGACTAACTTCCTCTACAGCATGTAGGGTGCGCTGTGATTGGGTGAAAAGAGTTCCACCCAGTTTGCACATGAATTTCTTCACTCCTTTTAAAGTCTTTTTATTCTCATTTGACCTGAATCCAACTTTGTGCTACATACAATGTTACGTTTATTCTTCGTGGCCCAGCCTTTGCATTTTTTTTATTTTTTTATTTTTGCTTCCATTCGCAATTCTATAAAAATCCATAAAAAAATAAATGAAAAAGAATGTTGAAAACACTAAATTACAATTAAATTTCCCAACGTGAATTATGTACCGTCTTCATTTCCTTAATGTGTTAGATTTTTTATTTTTTTTCCCGTTCCTCTTATGGCCACGCTAGACTTCAATTTGGCGCCTTTGTCTGCACACAGAGCCGCGCTATAAAATACAAGTTCATTTTAATTTAGTTCAGCCCTTATTGCTTTAATAACATGTAATTGACTGTCGTGTCATAAAACGCCAACTCGAAATCCTTTCATCTGTCTCTTTGCTTTGGCTTTATTGCCTTTTTCTTTACTACTTGACTGTATTTTAGCTACAGATAGCGAGCGTATGATGTGTATTTGTGCAATAAGAGGAATATCCAGCAGAGACCCAAAATAAGGCGATTGTCTGCCGAAGCTGCTATGGTTAAGATAAGATTGCGCCGTATGAGAGTTGGAGGCCGTATATTTTACATTTAGTCAATTTGCGAGCGAAACAATGTCTGGATTCTGAATACTGAGTAGGGAGGCCGAGTTCTGCGGGTGTGTGTCCTGGTTTACCCTGCGTTTCGTAGCTTTATCAGAATCAGTTTATTATAGAACAAGATGAGCCTCGCGGGACTCTATCAAAACCTTGTGAGAGTGATGCCTGGGCTACAATGAAATAATAAAGCTTCTAGTACTCCTAGTAGAATAGTAGATAAAAAAGACAAAAATCTATTGAGGGTTTGTAAGGTTTAGGTATCATGGTAGGTTTGCCCTAAATGACCAGAAAGTAAGCAAAATTGTAGGAGGGTGCAGTCGAATGAAGGTGGTCCCTAGTGAGTGCATGAATGTATGTCTGTAACTATACCTGATGGGCGCATCACCTATAGCAGTTGCCTTTCCTTGGTCGTAACAGTGGCTGCAAGTACTCATATACACCCAGGACTTAAAAGTAGGACTGGATTTTATAACAACCACAACAGTACATATCAATGTCAGCATATAACGAATAGGAACTGGCTAGACACCATTAGGGTATGTTCACACTGAGGAATAGGTGAGGAATTCCAAGCAGAATCTGCACCTAATTAACAGTAACTCCAAGTACTCATATACACCCAGGACTTAAAGTGGGACTGGATTTTATAACAACCACAAGAGCAAATACAGTACATATTAATGCATGCATATAATGAATAATGAGAATAAGAACACGCCAGACACCATTAGAGTATGTTCACACTGAGGAATAGGTAAGGAATTCAAAGAGGAATCCGCACTTAATTAACAGTCACTCCAAGTACTCATATACACACAGGACTTTAAGTAGGGTTGGATTTTATAACAACCACAAGAGCAAATACAGTACATATTAATGCATGCATATAATGAATAATGAGAATAAGAAACATGCCAGAAACCATTAGGGTATGTTCACACTGAGGAATAGGTGAGGAATTCCAAGAGGAATCCGCACTTAATTAACAGTCACTCCAAGTACTCATATACACACAGGACTTTAAGTAGGCTTGGATTTTATAATAACCTGAAGAGTAAATACAGTACATATCAATGTCAGCATATAAGGAATAACAAGAATAGGAACATGCCAGGCACGATTAGGGTATGTTCACACTGAGCAATAGGCGAGGAATTTCAAGCTGAATCTGAGCTCAATTTTACACGTATCCTGCTTGAAATTCCGCCTGTAAAATATGTACATAAGTAATGCCACATTGTGTTCAATGGGATTTCCGATCTGTTGGAATTTATGAGCGGAATGTTTCACTGCGGATCCGCTTTGTGCCCAAAGAATTGGCATGTCAATTCTTTGGGCGGATTCTGCTAGAGAAATCTCATAGAAGTCATTGGGGCTTTGACTTTCAGCTTTCCACTCGAATTGTGCCAGAGCTGAAGAAGAGGAAATTTGAAGCAGAAAACTTCAATTCCTCACCTATTCCCCAGTGTGAACATACCATTATGTTCATCCCTAATGAAAATTTTAATCTGCAACATTGACCCAAAGACCAGGAGGAGTTGAGGACCAAGAGATCAAAGTAAAGGCCCCCATATACCTCATCCTTTATTTGGTTGAACCCACTGTTGACGGCGAGTTCCGCTATAAGAATACGGTGTATAAGGCTTTTCTACAGTCCACTGATAGATGATGTTGGTATAGATTTTGGACATTATGGAAAATCACTGCCTGACCTCTGTGTTCTGGGAAAGATAAGCCGCAGTCAGAGCTGTCTGGCTGCAGCTTAACTCTCCCCATAGAGAACACAGGATTGCTTGGCTTGGCCGTGCTAAACATTCCTGTGTATAGGGAGGACAGGAGCCGGACGGGAAAGATAACTAACGGCCGAACAATTATTCGGCCATCAGTTATTAAAGGTGTATGGGAGTCTTTAGGCTCAACAGTCCTGATCTAAGAAACATATGAAACAGGGAGAAACAGCAGCTACAAGATACAGAAACAAGGACTGAAGGGTTAATTATGCAATGTAAGGTGTCCATACTAAGAATGTGGGAAATTGTTCAGGTCCACAGGCTTTTAGTACTACCCTGATGGCCATCCCGGAATCAATGGGCATGGAATTCTAAGGTAACTTTTCGAGCCATAACATAGCACATAATACATAATATCAGTTTCCAGACCTGTCACTTAGGCTATTCATGGTGAGACTAACAATTCGTTCCCCAGTTCTGATCCTGCTGCTTTCTGCTGAAGACAAAGACATACAGGACATACAGCAGCTGATAAGTACTGGAAGGCTTGAGATTTTTAAGTAGAAGTAATTTACAAATTTTGAGACCAGTTGATTTTTTCCCCCTCCAGTGTACCTCTTCTCAGAAGAAAGCTCTCTTGCTTGTGGATGGAGTTTCCAAAACTCCATTCACTTTAATCGTACTGTACCGTACAACAATTCTGATACACATGAATTTTTTAGAATTCTGTATAGTGAGTATTCTGTACTTCTCTGGTTGTGGTCTACTTTGCGATACTACTTCCTAAGCCCATACGACAGTCCTAAAACCGATTTCCATATTTAAGTACCAGGCAACCTACATGAATATCTTATTAGCAACAGCTGCAGAAAATCTCCCCGGCCACCTCCATCAGCCAACAGATCCATCCTAACAAGCCATTCAGAAGAGTGATCGGCCTCTGGGGGGGATTTCCGCCTGTCTAATATGTTTCCTTCATGTGCCAGTTTTTGATGTTGAAAAAATCTTGACAGATGTTTTGTTTGTGCCTGGATTGGGTTAATGCGCCCATTGGGGAGACCCAACAAGTCTAATCCTTGTTAGTTTGCAAACAAAAAGTGATGCGAAAGGCAATTTAGCAGGATGTGCGTCTTTATAAAACATGAGTTGCTTCATTTGAGGGAAATCGGCATCTGTTTTCTCAGTGCCGGAGAACAATTACAACTCTAGGACCTATTCAGTTTCATCATTGAAGACAACAGCCACCTGAGACCACCTCGGCTTATTAGAGTCACTAGTGGCCCCCGATGATAGGAGTGATATAATGTAATCTAGATTGTAATTTAATACAGACTTGAATACCCGATATGAATTCACATAGGAGCGCACATGCCGCTTCTGTTAACACTATACGCTAGCAACGCACCATCGCTGAGCGGCCAGGTGATAACGCATTATGGCGCTACCATCTGGTGTCAGAGCAATTGTGTTCTGATAGGAAGTGGCTCTCTACTTTAAGAATCCAAATCTGAATAATCAAATAATTATTGAACGTACTTGGCCAATTACCGACCATTCCGGCCGATAGTCATTTGGTGTAATAGGTCATGTTAAAAGAACACAATAGGCCGTTGTGTCGGCTGACTGTGTTCCTGCAACAGGTTGAAAAATCATAATCATGATAGCGACAGACTGCTGCAGGTCGTATTACATGGCCTGCCGCTACCAGACATGGCCTGCCGCTACCGCCCCCCCCCCTACCTTGCTCCTTCTGTTTGCTGCATGTGCATGTAATAGCATAGACAGCCAGCAGGGAACAAGGAGGAAACGAGCACAGATCTGACAGGTTGGTGCTTGCTTCCTCCTCTAATTGGCCATAAGGGCCCTATTACATGTCCAAATACAAACTATCCTTACTTACCCAACCTTCTCCTATGTCACTATCCTTACATACCCAACCTTCTCCTATGTCACTATCCTTACCTACCAACCCTTCTCCTATGTCACTATCCTTACATACCCAACCTTCTCCTATGTCACTATCCTTACATACCCAACCTTCTCCTATGTCACTATCCTTACCTACCAAACCTTCTCCTATGTCACTATCCTTACCCACCAAACCTTCTCCTATGTCACTATCCTTACATACCCAACCTTCTCCTATATCACTATCCTTACCTACCAAACCTTCTCCTATGTCACTATCCTTACCTACCAAACCTTCTACTATGTCACTATCCTTACCTACCAAACCTTCTCCTATGTCACTATCCTTACCCACCAAACCTTCTCCTATGTCACTATCCTTACCTACCAAATCTTCTCCTATATCACTATCCTTACCTACCAAACCTTCTCCTATATCACTATCCTTACATACCCAACCTCCTATGTCACTATCCTTACCTACCAACCCTTCTCCTATGTCACTATCCTTACATACCCAACCTTCTACTATGTCACTATCCTTACCTACCAAACCTCCTATGTCACTATCCTTACCTACCAAACCTTCTCCTATGTCACTATCCTTACCTACCAAACCTTCTCCTATGTCACTATCCTTACCTACCAAACCTTCTCCTGTCACTATCTTTACCTACCAACCCTTCTCCTATATCACTATCCTTACCTACCAAACCTTCTCCTATATCACTATCCTTACCTACCAAACCTTCTCCTATGTCACTATCCTTACCTATCAAACCTTCTCCTATGTCACTATCCTTACCTACCCAACCTTCTCCTATGTCACTATCCTTACCTACCAAACCTTCTCTTATGTCACTGTCCTTACCTACCAACCCTTCTCCTATATCACTATCCTTACCTATCAAACCTTCTCCTATGTCACTATCCTTACCTACCAAACCTTCTCCTATGTCACTATCCTTACCTACCAAACCTTCTCTTATGTCACTGTCCTTACCTACCAACCCTTCTCCTATGTCACTATCCTTACCTACCAAACCTTCTCCTATGTCACTATCCTTACCTACCAAGCCTTCTCCCATGTAACTAACAAACATATTAAAAAGAACAGGACCCCTGTGGTCACCACTTGTAACCAGTCTCTGCTCGGAATATATGCCATTACCAACAACCCACTGCTATGTCTCCTTCAGCCAACTACAAATCCACTGAACTATCCAGGGATTAAGCCCAATATTCTCTAACTTCTCTTAGCTCTTTATAGAAAAAAAAACAGTATTTAAGGCTTTGCTGAAGTCCAGATGGTCGGTGGGACTAAATGGAGTACTAGAGAGTTGAATAGGTTGGACCTTTTAACTCCCTGCATAACCCCTTTAAGTTTATGTTCCGCAGGATGGACAGTCACTCCCAATGGTTTGAAGGGCTACCACACATGTGTGCCGGATACAGAGTAGTCAGGAAACAAGGATATCTTCTGGCCATTGATCACCAGTATCACAAGCCTTCCTTAGTAGAATATCTGGGTCTTTAAAGTTTAGGATCCTTATAAGAACTGGGCTGCCCAGTGGTAGAGGGTAGGTGGGTACCCAGTGGGCACATTCCACTGTGAAGAGGGGGGTAAGAGTCTCTTTCCGATATGTTCCCTTTGTGAACATATCTTATATCAGACCATAACTTTTTTGCCTACATGTTCCGAAATATATGTATTCCAATAGTAAATCTCTCCACTATATCCTCAATATCTTCCCTGTCACTGAGTGTGTTTCTCTGATTGGAAAAAGTAAAAGAATAAACTCTGAAATACAGAAGAACAAAATGGTGAAATGAGCTGGGATCCTTTGAAATAATCTTGTTTAAATTGCAGAGTTGCTAGGTGACAATTTAATGAAGTTAGATTGAACTCATGCGTGCGCTGGAAATTTCACTCTGATTGAAAACTGCTTCATCTAATGTCCTTGGAAACTTTAGCAAAAAAAAAAAAACTTTGGAAAACGACAGGATCACCAACGCGGAAAAAAACCTTTTTTCGGACAGCCACAGACCGCCAACATGTTTAAATGGATAAATTAGAAAACCATGAACTAGAAAAACAAACATATTCTAGACATTACTAAAGCGATATAAATGCATCGGTAGCATTCCCTGGCTTCTTGCCAAATCAGATCCTAGCCGGGCCCAGGGCAATGCACAAAGTCTAAAAAATATACTGTTATGCCTACACCTATTCAGACCTCTACCCTTAACGTATGGACGAAACAGCGCTTTTGGCATGTTTTGTGCATGTTTCCTACCAGTCTGAACACTGTCTGATTCCAGTACTTGCAGTGTGGTGATTGATAGGTTCCACCACAGCCATCTGGTTTCTTCTGCTAGACCTAGTCTCCACTTATCTCTTTTCTCTGCTAGCCTGTGTTGTCTGGATGTCAGAGGGCTGGTCCAGTCATACCCTGGACTGGGACACTGAGATCTGATGAGTCCATTGGTGCCCTTGGACATTGCTTGTGACAGTCTCTTGTTGCTTGAGCTGGTGTTTTGGTGTTTTATATTGGATTGGATTGCTTGGAAGTTTGACCTCTTTGCCTGCTATTCTTGTACTGTTCTGCTATCTCCAGTTTGACCTGTATCTGCCTGACTTATCTATACTGTATTTGTCTGTTTTTGTCTTGCTGCCAACAGCCTAGTGGGGGCTAGCACTAGGGCTCACACTGTCCGTCTGTCCCTGTCTTCCATCCAGGTCCCTACACATACATGGGTCCAGGGAGAAGGGGGTGGTGGTGTAAAAACATTTTCTTTAATCTGATATCTAGCACAAGAAAACCAACACGTATTAACTGCATCCAAGCAGAAACAACTAAACCTGCTGAGACACAGTTGAAACGTTGAAATGTTGTTTTTTTTCACTAGGTAATTGTGTAAAATGGATTTGTTTTAATGCTGGATAACAAACAAAGATATTTTACCACCATTTTTCCTGGATCCAAATATGTTTTTTTAAAGTATAAAACATCTAAACCATGAATATATACCACCTAAGGATATATTTATCATAATGTGCCCCTGGCGTACGCCACGGAAAAGGGGCAGATTCGCCTCTTTTCTGTGGCGCAGGCCAGCTGTATCCAGCGCTCGCCTCCTCCCACGTCTCATTTATCAAGGTTTACGCCACTAAACAGGCATAGACCAGGCTTCAAAGCAGCAATTTTTGTGCAATTCCTCCAAGCACAGGTCGCGCTGGATTCAATAAGAGGTGTGCTAGTCTTAGTGAATCTGGGGGGGGGGGGGGGGGGGGGGTGTAACTGGAGGCGGGACTTAACTTAAAGGTGAAAAGCTTTTTCCCAGTAATTGAAACACAATACAAAGTTATATAACTTTGTAATATGCTTCAATCACTTATCTGCCCCTCTTCCCTATCTTTCCCCCCTCAACCCCCCACCAGGAAGTGAAGTAAACTCTAGACTTATGTGGCAGCCGTTTTGTGTCAATGACATCATCAAGAGGGAGGTGGGTCTAAGCCGTTAGGTCAGCCTCCCTTGTCAGATGACAGGTTGCTCAGCTCTGATTGGCTAAGCAAGATGTAAGCCATCTAACAGTTCTACAGAGTCAGTTAGACATCACAGGAGACAGAGTGCTTTATGGGAAAGCCCAAACCAGTAAGTGAAGAAAAAATGAAGACACCAACTAGAGCTTCAGTTGTTTTTTTTTTATCAGCGCCGGAGTTGTCCTTTAAACTGTAACTCTCATTTAAATGTCATTTTTCAGAAATCAATAAGACTGGTACCAGTATACCAGTGTTAATAAATGTCCCTCCCCCGTATTGTTAAGCAAGCACTAAAATGCTCTAGTTCTCGTTACTTGAGTCAAGTATTTTTCAGTGCTTGAGTGCTTGACTCTAGTAATGAACCCTAATGAAATCAATGGGAGATTTGAGCATTTAACCAGGTGCCCCATGCTCTGCAGAAGGAAGGTGGGGCCTGGTTCACCTTTAAGGGATGTGTAAATGAAATGTACAAAAATTAGAACAAAAAAAAATGCAATAAGTTACTGTAAGACACATTAGAACTCATTAGAACACATTAGACTTTATATAGTACTTATAAAGTTCTAATGTGTCTTTTTTTTATTTTTTTGTATATTTTGTTTATACATCCCTTCAAGGGACAAAATATACAAAAAATTTTAACAAAAAAAAAACACACACACACACACACACACCGATGCTTAATCAACATATATAATACTTATAAACCTTATAAAAAGAGATGGATAATCTGAATTTCATCCTAGAAGAACTAAGATATCGGAGATTTGCCATTCTTAATCATCATATGGAAGGCATGTAACGTCCCAAGTGGACAGAACTATTTAGGACTTTCTCAATAGAAGCCAGAAACTCTATACTGAGCCATGTTGAGTTCTGTTTGCTCTATCCCCATCTATTCAATAAAACTGGATTAGACCAGTATGGCCAACCCTCGCTCTTGGGCCTCCTTTTTGTGGCTTGTAAGTTCTTAACACAGTTTTAGGATTGATGAAACCAAGAAATACTTTGGTAACAAAAACAGATTGAAATAAATCATGTCTATACATGGTTTCCTGGGCTTTGTCAAATGAAAATAATACTGGAAAAGCAGTAGGCGAGAGGGGTTGTAGGGTTATTGTACCACATGTGATTTCTTGCCTTGAGTAGCACTACTATATTATTTGCGAAACAATGAGAAAAAAGAAGCGAGCACTCACTGATGTGCGTCTTCTGGCTAGTTTATTCAAGGTTGCTTCATTAATGCAAGGAGGGGGGAGTGTGGAGCAAACACGTCCTCACAGGTAGCCTACTATTGTTTCACGCAATGACGTGCTTCTTCCGGTCTAGTAGACCAGAAGAAGCGCGTCATCGCGTGAAACAATTGTTTCACATTACGTCTCTGTATCAGCGGTGCACCACTGTCACTAGCAATTCTGACGGTTAACGCTGCCAACCTCCACTATGAACCCAGGTATTGGAGATTGCGTGGGTGATGCAATCCCAATATAACTATATTATTTGTACTTCTGTAACTGTATGTGTGTTCATGTTTTATGTTGCGAAATCTGTCAGCTATATTTTGATAATTTAATTTGTTGGATTTATATTGTCATGTCTTATTATAAATATTGAAATTTGGTTCTTTCTGTACATTCAGTATTTTATTTAGGGTTCAAATATTTCACTTATGTGTCTCTTTGGCCTTCCCGACCTATATTTAATGACATAGTACTTTGCCAGATAGTAAGCAAGTTGTTTTTCATCAGTGTTTCAAGAAAATGGCAGCATTAGTCATAATGTCTGGCTAAGTGCTCCATGGCAGTAATTGAATGGAATCATAAAAAGATTGATTTTGAACCCCCAATAAACATTTGTCCATAGAAGCCGACGGAATCCAGTACAATCATGAAAAATTCTAGACTGAAATTTGGAGAATATGTAAATAGCGCGTGCTTTCTCTCCCAATTGTCATCGTGCCATGTTTTATGCTGTGAAATATGTTCATGGCTGTGAAATGTGATTTTCTACGCAAATGGCTATTCTTTTTATACTGCATTGAAATGCATTAGAAATCAATAGAAAAACAGCCGTTGTTTTCACACAATGAATTGAACATTGGTCGTTGTTTTGGTTGCCAAACAACGGCCGTTGTTCTAATAACTTCAATGGAAAGGTCAGGGCCTGGGTGCTGACTGATTTATGGAATGAACTAGGAGAAGTATTCAGCTGAGTGCTTCACTCTGTAGGGGATGGGCTCCAGTAGCGGATTATAATAGGTTTGTTTTGGGGCCCTGAGCTTCTGGGGGGCCCATGGCCAATAGAGATGAGCGGACCGCCGGACTTTTGGTCTGACGGCATCAGCGCTCTCTCATTATGCCTGAGATCCTGGCCGCATATTTGCGATCCCGCAAATATGCGGCCAGGATATGCCAGGGAATTCACCATGGATTCCCTGCAATATCCTGCCAGGAGACAATTCAGTGCCATTAGAGAACATACTGAAGGACCCTATCATGTGACTATGATGTCATCACAGGCCCTGTACAGTCTGCACTATGGAGGAGGAAGACTAAAGCTACAGGTAGGTGGAAAAGGTACAGGGAGGACAATGAGTGAAGAGAGGGGTACAAGGTGACCAGTCTGGGTTGGGGGCAGGGAGATACAGGGTGACCAGTCTGGGGTGGGGGCAGGAGAATATGGGGTGACCAGTCTGAGGTTGGGGTAAAGGGATACAGGTTGACCAGTCTGGGTGGGGGCAGGGGGATACAGGGTGACCAGTCTGGGGTGGGGGCAGGGGGATACAGGGTGACCAGTCTGGGGTGGGGGCAGGGGGATACAGAGTGACCAGTCTGGGGTGAGCGCAGGGGGATACAGAGTGACCAGTCTGGGGTGGGGGCAGGGGGATACAGGATGACCAGTCTGGGGTGGGGGCAGGGGGATACAGAGTGACCAGTCTGGGGTGAGCGCAGGGGGATACAGAGTGACCAGTCTGGGGTGGGGGCAGGGGGGATACAGGGTGACCAGGCCGGGTGGGGGCAGGGGGATACAGGATGACCAGTCTGGGGTGGGGGCAGGATGATACAGGGTGACCAGTCTGGGGTGGGGGCAGGGGGATACAGGGTGACCAGTCTAGGGTGAGCGCAGGGGGATACAGGGTGACTAGTCTGAGGTGGGGGCAGGGGGATACAGGGTGACCAGTCTGGGTGGGGGCAGGAGGATACAGGGTGACCAGTCTGGGGTGGGGGCAGGGGGATACAGGGTGACCGGTCTAGGGTGAGCGCAGGGGGATACAGGGTGACTAGTCTGAGGTGGGGGCAGGGGGATACAGGGTGACCAGTCTGGGGTGGGGCAGGAGGATACAGGATGACCAGTCTGGGATGGGGGCAGGGGTATACAGGATGACTAGTCTGAAATGGGGGTAAGAGGATACAGGATGACTAGTCTGAAATGGGGGTAAGAGGATACAGGATGAACAGTCTGGGGTGGGGGCAGGGGGATACAGGGTGACCAGACTACAGAGAGGGTGGGGATACATAAGAGTAAGAATATGGGAGCAGTTTTTGTATGTGTGAGGAATGGGAGTATTCTGGTGTAATTTGGGGGTCTGAATTAATTTTGGGGTCCTTGACTTCATAACTTAATACTATTATCTGAATGCGTCCCTTTAAGAAATGAAAGAGGTATTGTCATCTCCAAAAGTTATTCCCTGTCCACAGGATAGAAGATAACAAGCTAGTCAGTGGGGATTTAACTGTTGGAACCCCCATTGATCAAAAAAATTAAGGAAAATTGCTCACTTGAATAAATGGTGTGCATCGCTAGTGCTAAACGTAGGGTTCAATTACAAAGGTCGATTATCAGTAACGAACAAAGATGAGCAAGCTCAAGTTCATCTGTGCCCAAGTGCTGTGCATTTGATTCATACATGTCAAAGATGAACAATAAGGTTAGACAACAATCTCACAAGACACAAGACCCCCCCTTGTGTAGTTCCCCCTATAGTAGATGGCCCCCTGTGTAGGTCCCCTTATAGTAGATGTTCCCCTGTGTAGGTCCCCTTATAGTAGATGACCCACTCTATGTGGTGCCCCTTCCATATTTGCCCTGTGTTGTCCCCTCTTTAGTAGATGGTCCCCTGTGCAGCTCCCCTAAATTAGATGGCCCCCATGATGACATTAAATGATGGGAGAAAAATCCCTCACCTGCTTAGCTCTGTTAATTCCATGGTAAGAGCCGCAGCAACAGGGAAGTGTGTGGTCATCCCCAACCCCCCTCCCCCCTCTCAAAACATTTATTGTCTTCATTGTCTTCAAGGAAGCTGCCGAATTCCTGGGACAGCCCACATCACTCAGGGGCCCACTGGAGTATTGGAGAATGTGGTGGGGGGGGGGGGGGGTCAGGACGGCCGTGGGGGGGTCTGGACGGCCGTGAAGCACCCGGGTCCCGGGTGGCTGCCTCAACCACCTATAATATGATTCACCCCTGGCCTTGAGATTAGCAGTAAGGTCTTTGAGGTAAGAATATGGGAATCTATTATTAATGTGTCATGAAAAAATGCTGCCCAATCCTAATCCCAAGGCTAAGGGGGTGTGAATGTGAGGCTAAGGGGGTGTGACTATGAGGCTAAGGGGGTGTGACTATGAGGCTAAGGGGGTGTGACTATGAGGCTAAGGGGGTGTGACTATGAGGCTAAGGGGGTGTGAATCATATTCAAGGGGTTGTGAAT